>NC_087111.1:4853484-5156515 GCF_963855985.1 Ostrinia nubilalis | reverse complement strand
AATACATGTTTAGATTGTAATTTTGTTAAATTTAATCACAGGGTGTTTCTAATATATTATTTAGAAGCGTAAATTAGTGTGGATTACAATTATTTGAAACATATTTCGGTATTTATAAGCTATATTTTTTACCGATTTTTTAAAAGCACTATCACCTAGTCGGCTAAAGAAGTGTACCACATCAAGTTGTATGGAACTTTACCAAAGGATTTTGACATTTTTTTTAGTTATAATAGCGTAGTTATGTTTGACTAACAATAAATGAAAGCAAAAGACTGGCAAAGTAGATTAGGTACAAGTGTGCGTTACAATAATTGGAATTACAAAACTCCTACTCAAAATCGTGATAACGTGTAAAACAATATCGATTGTCTATGTTATTAACTACTGTTCCTCTTCGTTTCCTAATTTGTTAAGAATGTATCGTATAATATTTTGCCATAGTTTTTTTAAAGGCTTGAAATTTATTGAAATCCAATTTAGTAACCCTGTGGTACAAATTATCGAACCGGTTGGCTAAATTGGACCGAAGCTCTGAACTCGTACTTTGTTGATTTGTGCTAAATATACAACAATCATGTTAATTAATACCTATGAAATAGTAAGTTGAATAATGTATCTTTTATTATATACCATGGACATTAGCAAAAACAAAAGAAAACTATGTGTAAAATGGGATTGAAAAAAACTGGTCCAAATTAGCGGACTCTCCCTTATTAATCTTTAAAATGTGCCAGTATTCTTTTATTAACGTATGCTTACTTATTCCTTCTACATACATGAGATAGGAATAATCGCGAAATACCACTCACTGATTAAACCCGAAATATCAGAAACTATAACACCAACAAACTTGAAAGGCATTTAGGTTCCTTACAGGATGTAGACGTCCACTGAGAACGGATTTTAAGGAACCCCACCCCTAAGGAAGTAAATGGCCGTATGGTGACGGCAGAGTAGAATACATTTGTCACCAACCCCTACTCTTCCCGCGGGTGTCGTAAGAGGCGACTTAGGGACTACACATCAAACAGAGAACGGGCAGCAGCGCTCTCTAAAAAACATCAATCTTTTAAACTGCGATCTCCAACCCGCCTGCCAAGCGTGGGGATTATGGCAACACCCTCCACTATAGTGGAGGAGGCTCATAGTCCAGCAGTGGACTGTAAAGGGCTGTTGATGAAAAGGAAGTAAAACGGAGCAGTGAGCAAAAGCTAGTGAGATATGAATGACAAGCAAGTTTCGTAATATTACCTAAGTTACTACAGAGTCCTAACTGGGATCCTAACTCCTTACTACAATCATTAATCCTAAGTCTAACTCATATGCTGAAAAACAGCAAGATGAAGTACACACAGGCTCCAAATGTTTGTCAAAAGAAATGTTGTCACGTAAAACTCACGTGAAACAACTCGGGCTTCGAATTAATCTCACTTGTTTGTTTTGATATCTACTTTTGGTTCCACGTGTAAAAATAACTTTTTGTTTCGTTTGCCGTCTTTTTGTTTAATGACTAAGGGTGGATGGCACCACCTAACATTGACCGTAACTTTAATGAAAACCGGTGATTTTTGTATGGAATTTGACAGATTTTTGACGTTTGTCAAAGTTAAAATAAGATGGTGCAACCCAGCCTAAGTAGCTAACCTTACGTCGTTCTGTCAACGAAGGATAGAAGAATAAGAGGATTTCTAGGAAGTTCTCTCAAAGAAGAATACTATGGTTGTGTAAACGAAAAAGTTTACTCATCGTTTTTCAAAAGAACCCCAAAGGTATTTTCGTTCTAATTTCAACCAAATGTCGTTCTCCGTAGACAAAGGTCTTCCCCGTGGATTTCCAAAATAACTGGTCCTGTGCTGGTGGTTCTGCGAACTTCACCAGATCGTCGGTGTAACTAGTAGAAGGCTTGCTCACTACTTTTCCGTTCTATGATCACCACTCGAGAACTCTTCTGCCATAATGGACGGCCATCAGTCTACGAGCTATGTGGGCACATAGCTTACACTACCACTTACCACTACGGCATATGCTGAGTGGGGTCCCGTTGCAGTGGGCATCTTGTTGGTGAATGTGAATGGGTGGCACTGCTCAGTTTACTCTTGTTTTTATTTTTTCTTCTTCCATTATTATGTGCCACTGTCATGTCTATGTAATTGCCTGTATTTGTGTGATGTCCATTGTAATAAATGTATCTTTCTTTCTTTCACTTAAGTTTGGCAATTTTACGGATCTCCTCATTTTCTACTCGACCAATTAGTAAGAAGTTTTTCGCCCGAGTGAGTCTAGTCAACATCATTGCTTCTCCACAGAACTTAAAATATTCGATGCAAAGGCCAAAACCATCCAAAACTGCAATTAATTTTGAACTGCCCTCAATAACTTCGGTTTATCAAATGAACTCCATGGTCGCTCCCTAGTCCCTACATTCCTGTGGAGACAGGAATGCCCGCCCTAATCTTGCATTTCGTCTTCTACCTCCGAAAATATTTGCAAATATCCGAGGGGCCGGAGCGTAATGGAATGTAAATTGAACAAATATTTGCGAGACTGAAATTATTTTTGAATAAATGCAGCCTTGGTGCACAGGTAAGGAATGCGGAACAGCTCATTCTAATGTTAAAGTGAGCCAAAATAACACTAAAAAGTAGACTGAAAATATCAAAATATTGATTTTGTCATGTACTAATTAATGAATAATCATGTAAATGGCTATGCTTACCATGTGATATTGGCAAATATGGAAACACATATCGCCTTCGCCATGCAGGTAAACAAACTTTTTACGTACCTACTCGAAAAATAAATTGGCACAAGATAAGCTGGGCATGCTTCGAGTTATCCGATAACACTTGCACCTGAAGAAAAATTTCTTACTTCAGTGAGAAGTGTGCATGTTGCAGTATTCTTTAAAATGAGCCATTCTTAGAATGTAACAAATGGCTGTGGCATGACATTGACTACTGCTCTGCTTCTTGTAAAATTCCTGTTTTGGACCAACGACCTCACAAAGGTAGAAGGAAGGCGCTGAATGCAGGCCGCTCCCAACCGGGTTATTTTGAAATCATTGGGGGAGGCCTATGTTCAGCAGTGGACGTCCTGTGTCTGAAATGATGATGATGAATGCCTACTATTATTTTTAGATATTTTGCTGAATTTCCTACCATTGTTTAAACTGGCTGTTTTGTCCCCATTGTGTGAAGTTTCGGGTGCGGTTCAGTGCACCTTCCTTTATTCGCAGTTCACTGCAATAATGCCAATTTGTATTCCGCTGGCAGGTTGAGAAATGAAAAATCTCTGTCGGAGGCCGCATTTACATAGAAACTGGGGTAAACAAAACTTCCCAGTTTCCCTTTGACTGAAACCGAAATTGTGCACGAACCATTTAAGCTTCTAGTGATGGGTATTTTTGCTGAAATATTTTTGAAGCGAGTTTTAAATTCAAGGAAGATCGAGATCCTATCGAGCAGTGAGATCGACTAAAAAACTGACGCACAATTGAGCGCACGATACTTCAACGGAGAAATCATTCATCACGGAGATTTCTATTGGTTTCGAAATCTGATTGGTTATTCTCTCAAAACACTTCTCCGCTTCGCTCCGCTCTACTCCACCTTGGTGGAAACCGGGTTAACCGGACCTTATACAAACAATTTACTCTTAAGTTTCGGCCAAACCAACGCATGCAGCCTGCGTGCGCGATAGCGATGGCGATCAGATGTCGTGTATGAATTTGTAGGGATGAGTTCACATCAACGTATCCTGTCATTGGTCGCGACGATCTATGCACGCGCAGTGATCGCCTTCACCGATGCGACCTGCACGCGTTGGTTTGGTCGAAGCTTTAAAATAATCTCAGATGGACTTGAGAATATCCGCGAGCAAAAATGTAATGCTGTAAAACGACTGCAGTAACGGCAAATATGTTAAAAGCTAGCCAACAGTTCTCTGTCATAAAGATGTATGAACAGAAACTTTCAGACAAGTCTGCAAGCGAATGAACTTGTTTTCTTCACTAAGTTTAGTGGAGCTACCTCGAGATAGATATTTGGAGCAAGTAAGACGAACTACGACGAAACTTAACTAAAGTTTGGAACATCTGTTCTCAGCGTAGTTATTATACACTAACTATGTATATCCAGTTTGAGACGGAGGTCTTTTACAGAGTTAATTATTTTGTCATGAGAAGAAACGCCGCAACAAACTCAGTCACCACTGTCTGCCGGTTAATATAATTAAATAGAATAGTAGTAGTAGGTACATTCGATTCAGGAGCAGTTCACTGAATTTACCATGCATTCTTGTATGGTGTATCTTAAGTATAAGAATGGGTATACAAGATTGCGTGGTATATTAAACAAGGTAGTGACGTGCTAATATCTAGTTTTACATAGTATTAAACGTGTTTTAAAACGAAAATTAGTAAGTACAAAATCAAAAACATTTCAAGCTTTTCACACATAACTCGCTAAATTCCTATCCAAAATAATATTCAGATGAGTTATCGCCCGAATTTCCCATGAATTTTGAAGCAAATTCCGATATCCTATTGCAGAGATGAAGAACCTTTACGTATCAACGACAATGTGCCACTTTTCTCAAAAAAATTGATGTAGTCATAATTCATCATCATCATCATCATTTCAGCCATAGGACGTCCACAGCTGAACATAGGCAGCAGGTAGCAGGAAGGCGCTGGATGCAAGCCGTTCCAACCGGTAATTATGGAAATCATTGAGAAGGTCTCCAAGCCTATGTTCCGCAGTGGACGTCCTATGGCTGAAATGATGAAGATGATGAATTTTGTGATTGGTGGCGTGCCCTAATATTGTAGCGTGTGCCATTGGTTCACCATCCCTGTCCTATTGGAACCGTTCAAATATGTATATTTCCGCCTGTTGCATACGATAATACTAATTCGCGATGTATCGTGTGCTAACAGCTCTTAGCGTGATTGCAAAACGCGAACAAATAGACAATTCGCAATATCCGCTTTGTCAAAACCATGTTGCTAAAGGTAAATCAATTGCAGTAGCACAAAGCTTTGTTTGTTTAACAGGATGCATTCTGAGAACTTGATGTAGGTAATTCTCATTTTGAGGCAGAGGAAGACCACCTAAAAGATGGACAGATGACATCCGACGACAAGCTGGAATTTTTAATTAAACAATTTGAAAAATCAAACTGCCTAAGGCGGGAATTGAACCCACTCCATTGAAGCTTGAATAAACTGGATGCAAGTGGCCAGAGATATACATATAGAAATCGGTGGAAGGTTGAAGAGGGAGGCCTATTTTAGAAGAAGAATCCCAAAGGCCGTTAAAAATAGTCTATAGATTTTTTTATTCGCACCGCCTATGTTCATTAGAAATACCTAGTTAATGTAAAATTCTAATGGAAAAATATTTTTTCAAATCGGTCCAGTAGTTTCGGAGCCTATTCTATACAAACAAATATTGTACCTACATTATTTATTTATAACTTTCGCTATTATAAATTACTTACTTTTCTATTACATCAGTTTTTCCAAACACAACCATCTAAAATGCGAAAGTAACTCTGTCTGTCTGTCTGTCTGTCTCACTTTCACGCTTAAACCACTGTACCGATTTTGATGAAATTTATAATAGAGATAGTTTGAGTTGCGAAAGTAACTCTGTCTGTCTGTCTGTCTGTCTCACTTTCACGCTTAAACCACTGTACCGATTTTGATGAAATTTATAATAGAGATAGTTTGAGTCCCGGGAAAGGGCATAGGATAGTTTTTATCCCGATTTTTGTAAATAAAGAACGCGTGATAAAGTTTTTCTGTGACAGACAAAATTCCACACAGGCGAAGCCGCGGGCGAAAAGCTAGTATTTATAACTACAAAAAAATTTAAAACGTGCTGTAGAAAATAAATGAAACTTAATCTGTAAATATGAAACGCGAGTCCCGCATTGGGAAGCAATTATTCGCGCCGCGTCGATTAATTTCCTGCTCCAGAAGGCGTGCATTTGAAGATGCGACGTCGATTACCAATGTAGACGTGGCGACGAATCTCGCTTGATCGTGTGAGATTTTTGAACGTATTTTCAGAGCAGTAGAATTTCAATTTGCATGCGCACAATATAAATAGTATAAAAATTCTTATACTCACACAACTTAGGCCTTAATCGTTGTCCTGAAAAGTAAAAATTGCATAGATACCTACTCCTTTTGGAGTTAGAACTCCAGAAGAAAATAGCGATATTCTTTATAGCGATATCTTCTTCTTTTGCTTATCGCTAAAATACGGCTTAATTATTTTCTAAGAATGTGATTGACAGTTTATTTATCACTAGCTTTTGCCCGCGATATATTTTATAGCCTTTATATGTTATTCTGCGTTAATAAGAATAATACTGTAAAGTTTCATCAAAATCCGTTCAGTAGTTTTTGCGACAAACATCCATCCAGACAATCTAGACACCCTTGGCTTGGCTTTCAGAGCTAATGGATTGTACCTCTAAAAGATTAATAACTACCTTACTAATGTTGCTGTTTGTTCAATTTTTATCTAGTTCGCACTTTATTCAGTTCAGACTTTTACCCATTTACCAAAATGGACCGTTCGAACTACTACGTACTACAACGATTGTCGAGTAGGTACTATTCCTTTGAACGATCTTCTACTCGTACGAAACGTTTACCAACATCCATTCGTACTCCATTTTCGTTCTTGTACTCAAATTCGCGCGCAAACTGATGAGAGAGCACGGCGCTTTTAGCTTTTGCTTAATTAACGCTGCAACCGCCCAATTAGTGAATGGCTGATGCGATGGATACACGACGTTTGTTTGCAATACCTAAAGCACATTCAACGGTAAATTACCTGTTTATTTAGTTGAAATGGTTTCTTACAACAGAATATGGCAGGTCTCATTAAAATGGACAAGTGGAAGGCTTTGGTTAGATAATCTGTGGAGGTAGAGCCCAGTAACATGGAAGTAAAAAGGTTTGTGTAGTGTATAGACATTTGTCTCGAGCGCATACGTCACAGCCCAGTCAGCGGTGGGGGCATTCGGCGTCCGACCGTGGTGCGGGCAGGTCGTGCTGTGTGCGTAGGCGAGCCAAATAATAATCTAATGGCGGAGATAAAGGTGTACAATACAATGGCGACGAGGATTAAAAAGGAGTGTAAAAAAAAAAGAAAAAAAAAGAAGTGAGTAGGTACACGTATAAGTTAAAGTTATAAATTAACTCACGGAACATTATTAATTTCAAACAAAGTATCTATTTAGATTGTGCTTAAATAATGAAGTGTTTACTTTATATTTTCTCAGCCACCAAAGTGTAAATGTGTGAAGAGTGATATTCCCGTTGTAATAATAAAGATAAGTGATGGTGTTTTTAAAATTAATTTATCGATCGGAAATAACGAAAATACTTTTTGTTGTGTGTGTGTTTTGCAGTAAAACGATTCTTAATATTTTACGTTAGTAACATGTACCTACATTAAGAAGTAGCTAATATAACACACTCACGAAAATAAGCGGAAAAGTAATAATCAGTAAAATATTATAATAATTTATTTTATACTGAAAGTTAATCTGGTCTGCGCATAGAAATATGACAGGAATTTATGACATAGTCATAAAATATGTTATGGGCTAGGTAAATATCTATTTTAACAATCAAATTACCAGCAAAAGTTTAATTACCTATCCAGTAATACAATTACGTAAAATACAGCAGATACATGCAACGTAATTAACTAGAGGAATGCTGGGATCGATCACTATCCAATAACGGTATTTATTTTTAAATTATTGATTGAATTAAAATGTTTGATGCAATACACTCAAACCAAATTAACAGTACCCATTTTGTCTATGCTTAAAATTGGTTAATGCCATGGAAATGAATTATTTAATTACTAATTGTTGTACAAATCTAGATTAGTATAAACATGTTGGTGATATTTTAATATAAAATAAATTACCTTTTCCGCTCGATGGCGTATGGTGACTATAGTCACTATTAAAAATAAATCGTAGTGTTATGGCAATTTATTTATTGACTTACCATAAGCGTAGGTGTATAATTATAACCCAGGTGTTAGTACTATCTATTTACTTTAATCGAGAAATGAATTAATGGAAATATTTATTTGAAATAAAACTCGTTTCACTGTTATTGATTATTATCTTGTTATATCAATATTTAGAATAAACATACGAAGATTTGTCTGTTGGCACTTTGAGTTTACAACATGTAAACGATTATGTTCACAATACCATTACCTATCTAAAGGTGCTTACTAACGGCAAAATGTCGTTACCTCATCACATAATAAAATAAATTGAATTAACAAATCCCTCCACCATAGTGGAGGAGGCTCATAGTCCAGCAGTGGACTGTAAAGGGCTGTTGATGATGATGATGATGATGAATTAACAAAATAAATAATTCGCAAGGATTATACATTTACATTTATTTTGAAACGTTTATAAACTATAACACCAACCTACGCACACATCAACCTATGCACACAAATTATAGAAGCAACATAGCAGCTATATACTGGACACATAAGAACAGTACTAAACATCAAATTGTTACATAACCGCAATTATTATTTAACACAATAATGGACAGTAACGTTCACGAGCGTTCAGGTAGTAAAGGATGATACGACAGAACGCTTACAGACGTCATAGTTTTGATTCGTTTAAAATTGAAACTGCTCCTAAAGGCAATGTATATGAATAAGTAGTGTCTTTGGGAAGTAATTCTTAAATTGTACAGTCCAACAAAGTGTTAACTGGACATTCAATTGTTAACAGCAGTTATAAACTGAAAATTAAATTGTAAGCAGCAGTATATGCTGGACATTAAATTGTTAACAGCAGTTATAAACTGAACATTAAATTGTTAGCAGCAGAATATGCTGGACATTAAATTGTTAGCAGCAGTATATGCTGGACATTAAATTGTTAATAGCAGTTATAAACTGAACATTAAATTGATAGCAGCGGTATATTATGCTGGACATTAAATTGTTAACAGTAGTTATAAACTGAACATTAAATTGTTAATAGCAGTTATAAACTGAACATTAAATTGTTAGCAGCAGTATATGCTGGACATTAAATTGTTAACAGTAGTTATAAACTGAACATTAAATTGTTAGTAGCAGTATATTATGCTGGACATTAAATTGTTAACAGCTGTTATAAACTGAACATAAATTGTTAGCAGCATTATTGCTGGATATTAAATTGTTAACAGCAGTTAAAAAACTGAACATTAAATTGTCAGCAGCAGTATATGCTGAATATTAAATTGTCAGCAACAGTATATGCTGAACATTAAATTGTCACATAAGAGCATTATAATGTTGAACATTAAATTGTTATCAGCAGTATAATAATATGCTGACCATTAAATTGTTAACAGCAGTATATGTTGAACATTAAATTGTTACATTAGAGTAGATAAATACTGAAATCGTACTGAATATTGTATAATTAATTATATAATACAATCTGTTGAATACTGAAGTGAATAAATAATATTGTTCAGTCAATATAATATAATGTCGATATACCTATTCTATTTAAAAAAAAACATATTAAAATCTACACTATCCAAACAAGGTTTAGTGATGATGAAATCAGCCAAGGGAATATTAAATTGCGATTAGGCATTAAATTGCAATGAAGCATTAAATTGCAATGAGGCATTAAATTGCTATGACGCATTAAATTGCGATGACGCATTAAATTGCATTGAGGCATTGAATTGCAATGAGGCATTAAATTGCTAAGACGCATTAAATTGCGATGACGCATTAAATTGCAATGAGGCATTAAATTGCAATGAGGCATTAAATTGCTATGACGCATTAAATTGCGATGACGCATTAAATTGCAATGAGGCATTAAATTTCTATAACGCATTAAATTGCGATTACGCATTAAATTGCAATGAGGCATTAAATTGCTATGACGCATTAAATTGCTGTGACGCATTAAATTGCGATGGTGCATTCAAGTGCAATGACATATTAAATTGTGATGTGAGGCATTTAATTGCGAAGACATCATAAAGTGGGTAGATAGGACTTGATTGCAATTTTTAGTTGTATCAGTGTACCTACCATGGAAAAATCATTCTTTTCAAGAGTAAGTACGGCTAAGTAGACTTACGCCCGTATTCACAAACGATGCTGCTTAAGAGCCATTTTACATTTTCGTGCAAATTTCTAAGATTTTGGAAGCATGAATTACTATCTTAAGCAACACCCAGAGATTATTTAATTACTGCGAAAGATAGTTCAATCCTTGTTGTTGACCAATAATGTAACGGATTTACTAAAACTCTTTTGATTAATTCTCAGTGCCCCATCTCCCACAACCATTTTACGGAAAAATTGCGCAAACTCAATTTCAAAGTCCTGTATCTATTATTTATGCTCGTATAATAAGCTTAAAAATATATAGAAATCATCGGACATATATTCTTGTAGTCCAATAATCAAACGGATTCTTGAATTTCATTACCATTATTGAGTAAAATCTAAAAATATTTTGGCAAATTTTTAAGATTTACGTCACATTTTGATCGTGATTTTTGGTTTTAATACACAGCAATAACAGCAATAAAAGTATCCCAAAATAAAGAATATTCATTGGAGAATTGATTTCCACAGTTATTGTTTAAATATTAGTAACTACTTTGTCAAAATATTGATGTGAATATCAGTATAAATTACAATGCGGAAGCCGACATTGATTAGTACGGCGCGAGCGCCCGTCAAGGCAGGACCTGTGTCATTTTTCCCGCCATGACGTTTACGTGTGTTCGTGTCATGAAGCGGAGATTTATACGGCGACCAAATACTTTTGATACTATGCCGGGAGGTCCGTTTTGAGTCGGCCGTTTGGTGGTTCGAAACAGACTAATATGCCAAGAGGTCCCGGGTTCGATTCCCGGCCGAGCAGAAATTGAAATGATGAAATTTAATTTCTTTGACGGGACTGGGAGTAACTATGTATTTATGTATGAATTTAATTTAATAAATAAATTATAAAAAAGGTTGTAAGTACATAGTATATCCATTAAGCTAGCACCCTTAACACAAGCATATTAGTTGCTTATTTTGGGACTAGATGGCATTGTGAAATTGTCCAAAGATTTGTTTATTTATTTATCCGCTTTGAGTTTTGTTTCGTGAAGAAGAAAAAGAACCGTTTTGTTTCGAGAGGGAAGTTTTGTTGTTAAATCAATAGTAATAAAAGAGGAAAGATTTGATTATTTGTTTGTTTGAAGGCAATAGGCTCCGAAAAGAAATTCTTTCACTAAATGTTTCCTATGTTGGCTATAAAATATTTTCAAAAACTTTACTCCAAAATCTTCGATAATTGGTCGTTTAATAAATAAATTAGATAACATATTAATATTTTTTTATTGTTTCCAGTACGATTTCAGTACTAGTTTTTAGAAATTCTATGATTTAACTAAAGTGTTATTTTATGCATAATTTATTAACTTCTAAAATATATTCCCTATTGATAGATGACGTGCTTCGTATTTGGTTAAAAAGGTGTAGAATGTTATTTTGAAGATAACTTGCTTCCATAGAGATATAGAAAGATGCTAAGTAATGCGCTGAGTTCGAAACTCAGTGTCAAAGAAGTTAAAATATGTGCTCATTATCCACTGCGGTATCAGTATTCAACGTTCGAATAATCTTTAGTAGTATGCAAGCAATGTAAACTGTTTACATTATAACGTCGCTGCTGTCATCATTGCTATCACAAGCAATATGTTCTGTTTTTGGGCATATTGTTGCGACACCGGCTCCGCCCCCTTATCACATTTCCCTTTAGTTTCTGTGATCTGTGCTTGCTTCGAAGTTGATATCAATTAAATATTCCTTAGTGCTTTTGATTTAAATTATTTTTTTTTATTTTGACACGTGTTTGAAAAATCAAGAAATAGTCAATAATACAACAAATGAAAACGAAACATTGCATTGCAAGTTGCAATGTTTCAATATTGATGAGGAGATTCCATTGGAAAGTCTGTATTCATTCCTAGGATTCCCCTAACACCATCAAATTCAAGAGAATTCTAGAGAGTGCAGTTTCCCATCTCATGCTTAGGGCCACGGTTTAAAATAGCGTGGTTGCATAGAGCCTGCAACGGGCAACCGCGTGCGCTGCTCATACTAATTTTCGATACAAAAACAAGTGTTGGCTCACGAGTTTTAGCGGAGTTCCATGTGGTAGCGGGAGTAGACTTAAGGGAAATCTATGCTTCTCCGACGGCCAGTTGTAAGTTGTATGCTCCAGAGTGTGCACACAATAGCCTGGTGATTTTAGCACCCGAAGGAAATGTTTCAATTTTGTTGTAGAAAGATATCATAATTTTGTAAGTATTCAGATATTTAAACATACCTAATAATTTGTAGGTTTTATATTAAAAAATATTATCATATAACAAAATTAATAATTTCTTAGAATAATTTAGTTTTATTAGAACCAGTTTCCACTTCTTCGCGGAAAAAGTCGCGGGCAAAAAGCTAGTATGGAATATGTAGTATTGCCCGCGGCTTTACTCGCGTGAAATTTAGTTTGCTACAGATCGTCATAAATATATTGTTATTCTGGTCGACGCCAGGGATGGATGAGCATCGCTGTAGCTGGCGACAGGGTCTTCTGGTTAAGGGTTCATGACGTAGTTCTCAGGCAAAATGAAATCCACTCATAGAAATTAATAAACTCAGTGTATTCACGAGAATAATTACACACAGCACTAGAGTCGTATCGGAACTGAGTGAACCAACGGTCTTGCGATAGGAACGTCCGACCCGAGTGATAGTTGAACACAAACTGCCTAGTACTGCTGTACTGTACTGTAAAGCTTCATCAAAATTTGTTCAGTAGTTTTTGCGTGAAAGAGTAACAAACATCGAAACATCCATACAAACTTTCGTATTTATAATATTAGTAAGACTTGTAAGAAGAAAGATAGTAAGATGAATTTATTTTAGTTATTTGTTAAATAATAATAATATTTATTTATTTCTTAGCTCTGTCTGATAATGGATCTGGAGGAGTTGCAATGGCCACCTCCATTGCAACTCCATAACAAAACAATAGAACCCTATGGAGTTTGGGCTTGTGTAATTCGCCTTGACGAATACTTCGTCTAGGTAAATGATATCCAGGGTCCGATGATGGAGCTGCAAGGGGGCAGATTTTTTTTCACTATGTGACTGTCTTTATTTTGTACTTAATATAATATATTTTACATATTATACCTATTCGTGTTTCATTATTAATCGAAATAAGTATAAAAATCTTTAAAAGACTAAATAAACTCTATTAAAATTTTAAATTAATTTATCATGTTTTAATACCTTATTCTACCTTAAAATTAATAACTTATATCAAGTCTTAATACGGTCACGGCTCAAGATTTTTTTGTCCATTTCGGCGTTCTTTTTACTCTTTTGTCGTTGCGTTGACAGTTTGTAGCTAAATTCGCGCGGAATATTTTTGTGAAATGGCTCTTAAGTTAAATGTAATGTTATTCTTTGGAAGAGTTAGATTGTGATGGGGAGACAGTCTCCGTTTCAGTTATATTTTCAACGCAACTGTGACTTTTAACATAGGGGGTACTGAAGCAGACTAATTTATGAATGTGTCTCCCTAAACACTTGACATTGGCAGAATTACTGCGGCAATAAAAAACGTGGGATAGTAAAAAGAAAAAAAAAACAGGTGGAACAAATGATGTTAACTTCGAATAGCATCTATGCGCTTATAACGACTTTTAAACATTGCAAGTTTGCTCCTGTCTGAGGTAATATCGTCAGTTGCAGGTTCACTTGGGGTAACTGACAAAATACAGTTTTTCAGTAGAGCCGTTTAAAGTTTTTTTTCGTCTTAAATCGGACATAACTTTTTTCCTATTTAACCTTTTTTGGATCTGTTTTTACATAAATGCTTAGAATTCTACGCGGTTTTAGATTAAATAAAAAGAATTATCTAATATGTCTTAGTTAAGGAAATAAATTGCAGTTACACCAATGTATTTTTGTACTTTTGACAGTTACACCAATTTTAAACCATACTTATGGAAAAAACATAGGTCGAATTGGTGTAAGTACTGCCCAAATTAAAATAATTTGACGTATTTGCTGGGTTTTGTTTACTTAGTTGCTGTATAATTTACGTAAAAGTATTAAAAAATAAGAGAATTTACGAAAAAAATAACATTTTGTCGTTTTCTTTTTTTTTTTTTTATTTTATTAGAAGTAACTTTTATTTTGTTAATCAAAAAATGTTAAAAAAGCCATGAAAATCAAGAAAATATGTGTATTTAATTTTTTTAAGACAGAAATATTTAAATAACTAAAGTATTACTGTGAAACTAAATAATTTCAATATTTTTTTAAGCTTTGACTTACCAATACCGTATTTAGCTCTACGGGGCAACTTAAACTGAAAACAATATGGATTTAATTTCCTACCTATTTATAGCAATGTTGAATTAAGTTCATGAGTACTACAACAGTAAAAGTAACAGAGTAACAACAGGTTAATGTTAGCAACACGCAGTGACGCCTGGTTGGCTGGATAGTTGCTCAATTTCAATATTTTTTTTGTTGAGCTAACTTTAACTTCTTTAACTGATACTGCTGGTATAATAATAATGTAATATGCCTTAAAACTTTCTAAATTCCTATTTTATTTCATGTTATAAACCTTAGCAAATCAGTGTAATTGCAAAGTTTTGTAACAAAATTTTTACATTATTACAGATACACCAATTCAACCTGGTAAAATTATAACAATGTCAGTTACACCAAAATTGTGAAGGAAATCTGAAAAGTTCACACCTGAAAATGTCCGTGTAATTGTAATTTTTTTAAAGCTAGAATTTTTTTACGTATACCATTCGAAAGAGCAGAAAAAACTAAGAAAAACTGTATATTTAACTCAAAAACCGTATTTTGTCAGTTACCCCAAGTGAACCTGCAACTGACGATATTTGAATCTCACGAAATAAAAAGGAGGTTAATGCAGATTATTAGTAAGTGTTACTTTCTGAGATACAAATAATATTGATATTAATACGTATAATTGTTAAAACGCTTATGTATACCTATTTATAAGAGATAATACGTAGTAAGGAGCATGCCGCGCGACTTCTCAGGCGTCCTCTTCTTCTGTCACTTGTGTGTTCCAACCTTGGACGAATAAACCACATGACTAGCGATAGATATTTACTTATCGCGTGACCTTTAGCGAGTGACGGAAGCCTTGAAAGTCCATCCAATTGGCTTTCACCTATGGCCCCTATCACGGATCATCAGATCACAAAAGAAAATTAAAGCGAGATGTGACAAGGAGGCATGGCCAGTGACGCAGCAATATGCCAAACAGAACACATTGCTCGCGACAGCAATGTGCCATGAAGTTGACGTTTTATGTATAAATAAACAGTTTATACTTATTGCTTGCGTAGTACAAAATATTATTCGCACAATCCCAAGTAACATTTTACTCCATTTAAGAGTTCAATAGTCGTTCACATGTACTCCACAAGCTGTGTATGTCAGCTGTATACGAGCTGTATAGCTTGCTATAATGCTTTTATAGAACCAGTTTGGGCACAAATTAGACAGCTTTAAGTTCACTATGGCTGTACATTAGCAGTATAATAGCATTATAATAGCAGTTTAAGTAGTAACATCGTACTTAAGGCTGACTTACGGCACTATATGGGACGCAGTGTGAACCATACAACGTACGTGAGGACAATAAAGAGTAACAAGTGGCTAAATGCACAGCTTTCAAAGTTATAAAGTCCGACAAAAGTATTCCAATGCTACCTAAAGTTCACGTGTGTCTTAAATTATTTCCACATTTCAATATTAGTTTGGTATTTGTACGTGAGTGCCAAGAGGGAAACAACTCGGGCGGATAATCATTTATGCAAATAATAACACGGGTTTTAAATACTTAATAATGTTAATGCCATTGGGAATGCAACTTTATCGTGAAATGTATACATATTTACAGCTAAAATATTTACGCGCCTCTGTAAAAACGCGATATTCATTTTAAAATATTTAAAACTGGCTGAGAGGAAATCTACAATTTTCAGTTTTTGATATTGGATTGGCATTATAATTATATTACGGTAATTAATTATAACATGAAACCAAAACTCAATCGCTCTATCTGCGAATTTTGTGATAAATCTGCATTAATTTTGGAGATTTATTTGGTAAATATTTTAGGTTATGTAGAACAAAATGGTGGAAATGAAATACGGCTATGTGAACTGTTATAACTCCAATTTAATGCGGTGAGCGTATATTAGGTTCACATGTGTTCTGTTAGAATGCTGTTATCTATATCGTCACCGTCGTGGCAGAATTAAATAACTGACACTTTTGGCAAAAAAACACTTTTTCCACTTTTTGTATAGTAGAAACTGTTACCTATATTTTGGTCTTACTCTCGTGGCAATATCTATGATATTTCCAAAGATATCTTCAGTTTAGTGAAACTATTGACCATAAATTACAACTCTGATTGTTGTAGAATTTACGTGGCAAAACTGAATAAGTGACTTTATTTAATTCTGCCACAACTCACTGCAAAACATTTCTTCAAATTAATTGTACTAAGAAAGTCAATAAGTGACTTTATTTAATTCTGCCACAACTCAATCCGAAACATTGCTTCATAATACTCGTACAATTGTGTTTTTGATTTATTTAATTTTTGTAATATTACTTTAAATGTTACTTTTAATTTCAATGTTCATTACTCAGATGTTGAATCTGGATAGTTACCTTCATCATCATCATCATTTAAGCCATATAGGACGTCCACTGCCGAACATAGGCCTCCCTCAATGATTTCCAATATGACCGGCTGGTAGCGGTCTGAATCCAGTGCTTTCCTGCTACCTTTATGAAGTCCACGTTGTGCTTTCCGGTACGTGCCCTCCACTCCAGAACCTTGCTGCCCCATCGTCTGTCAGTTCTGCGTACTATGTGCCCTGTCTCTTGTACAGAAAAACTGAGCATAGCCCTCTTCAAAGTATGCTGTGCCACTTTGAGCTTATTTATAACGCCTATAGTAAGAGGCCGCGTTCCCGAGCAGTCATCAGTGGTAACACATACAGATTGTAGATTTTCGTCTTTAGGCACTGAGATATTTTGGACAAAAGGATTTGTGTAGTTTCCCGAATGCTGCCCAGCCGAGTTGGATTCAACCTCTTTCTCTACCTAGCTGAAACGTTTGTCCGAGGTAGACATACTTGTCAACAATCTCGAGATTCGAGCTCCTAACCAAAACTGGGTAGGGCGCAACATAGACACTCGACAAAAGCTTCGTTTTTCCATGTTGTTTACCCGAAGGCCTACCTTTTGGAAGATTAAGGTCTTCGAGCATTGTGCCGAGGTCTTCCAGTGATTTTGCCATGACCACACAATATCGTCGGCAAACCGAAGGTGAATGATGTACTGGTCGTTGATGTTTGTGCCGAATCCTTTCTATTCAAGGAGTTTGAAAGCGTCTTCCAATGCAGCGGTGAATAGTTTCGGAGATCCAGAGATATAACATCTTCCTCATGCCTCGCTGCAGAGGAATCGCCCTCGTACTCCACTCCTGTACTCGGACCAACATGGTGGCGTTTCTGTACAAGCACTTCAGCACCTCGATATGTACCGATACTTTTCAGAAACCGGCTTGTTCGGGAGGCTGGAAGTCATCGAACCTACGCGCGAGATGATTCGTGATAATTTTCGAAAACAGCTTGTAGACATGACTCAGAAGCGAGATGGGTCAGTAATTCTTCAGCAAGGTTTTATCCCCTTTCTTGAAGAAGAGTACCACCACGCTTCTGTTCCATGCCTCTGGCGTTGTTCCCTGGAGTAAGAGAAGTTAAATAGTATCTGAAGGACTTGACTTCAATGTTCAGAAGCTCCGAGGTTATCCCATCATGACCCGGTGCCTTGTTGTTCTTTAGGTGTTTGAGAGCCATCCTAATCTCGTATAGGCTGATAATGCTGATATCCACAATATCTTCGTCGAGGTATATACCTCATATCTAACTAACTAACCTAACTGTCCATAAAACTTTTCAATCTCACCCAGAACCTCGGCTTTTGTTGACGTTACACCACCTTCCGCAGTCTTCAGCTTCGTCAGCTAGCTTCGCCCAATAGAGTTGTCTCTTGCGAACACTGTCGAGCCTTGGTTCCGCTCTATCGCCTCTTTAATACTATTTATTTGTTTTAAAGTTGCGAACATCATGTCGCAAGGACTTCCATATCTGTCTATTGAGCTACCGATGCGCCTTAGCGTCAACGGAGATCTGCAGTGACATTGAACGTCGTTCTGCCATGACGTTGAGGGTAAGGGATCCCTATGGATCCCTAGGGAGAGACAGTTTTATTGTTTTTGGATAATTTTAATTTTGATATTCATTTTGATGTTGGTTCTTTCAATTTGATTTCAATGTTATAGCAATCTGATGTTGATGGTTACCATACCAATTTGATAAACATTTATAAGTATTAAATAAATAGGTATATTCTAGTATTATATTTTAACAATTTTACAGATTTTGACTAAAATCGCATTAACAAAACAAATAAAATAAAATGAATAAATCAACATTTAGGTCAATAAAAGTGTGGCAAAATTAAACAAGTGTACTTATTCAATGGAAATATTCGTTTTTGTAATACCTCGGTTTTGGCAAAACTAAATAAGTGACATACAAAAACTAAATAACTGCAACTTAGTTGTAAAATACGGTTGTGGCAAAACTAAATAATTACATTTTTATTTTTTTTATTTAAAATAATACAAAGTAACATCATCGAAGAATATTGAATTAATAAAGGTAAATTTGCTGTATAAAATATCAAAAGACCGACAGTAAAATATTTTTACCCTTAAAAGTTATCGCCATTTTTAACGAAAAAAAACACAGAAACGTGAATATCTCGCAACTTTGGTTTTGTCAGTTATTTAATTCTGCCACGACGGTGACGATATGATGTTCCACATTTGTACCACTACAGCGCTAATGTCTATAAATTTATTCTAATGTGAACTTATGTACAGCTTTAAGATGTACCTAGTTCAGGTCAATTGTGTATCTTTAATTCTTTCAAATACTGAAATTTTAGAGATCCGCAATAAAAAATATTAATGTCCGTTAAATCGCCTAGCCCAGGTACTAATACCTAGTCAAGTATGAATACCTAAAGCATCAGACGGTAGTGTTCCCGGTTTAAATTCGTTTATTATGCTTGACAATTTATTTATTCAAAGCGGAATGAGGAATACGATTTTCAATAGCCCATGTTCTTATTTTTTTTTGCGAAAGGTTAAATAATTGTCCAAATCAAAATGGTATTCACTATCACAAGAACTGCAATCATCACACTCTGATATCTGGTATATTTTGAAGGGAAATTTCAGGTTCAGGCATAATATTTTCCTCTGCATCATGTACAGAACCACCATGAACAACTAAAAACAGGCTTGGGGAAATGTGTAATAGAATATCACATTCACATTCGTGTTCAGCTTAAAGCAAATAAGAGTAGTACTTGTGGACAAATAAACTGCTATTGATGTAAATGGACAACACATATAGTCCTTTTAACAGCCTACAGTGTACATGCGAACCATTGAAACACTTTTGTACAGATAGTAACAAAAGGTTATTTTAATTATCACAAACAAGTCCTACTACAGCTACTAGCTGTATAACAGTCTAAAACAAGTAAACATAACAGCCTTTGGCTTTATAAATGACCACGTGTGTTCTATTAAAATGCTAGCTGTATAACATCGTACAAGTAGGCCGTTAAACAGCGATTGCCGTATCTCTACCCTCCTATAATGCTCTTAGTCAGATGGCTGACTAAAGGATAGTTGTTAGAGTATTATAACACCAACAATCGTATAAAAGTATAACTCTACACTAGTCTACACTCCTATAAGTCCCTTAGACAGGTATAGGTGTAATTAATTGCAATAATACAGCTTATACATCACGAGTGAACTGTACTAATGCTTTAAGTACACATTGGAACTAAATGTGAACTCTTAAATGGAGTAAAATGTTACTTGGGATGAGTATCTACTGATATTGTGTTGAGTACTGACGTTGAGCACATTGAGTGGATAATGAGCACAACCAAACTAAAAAAAAAAAAAAAAAAATTCGTAATTGACTGCGTATGTAGTGGTGCTGTATGCTATGTACGTACATTACTATGGCAACGAATAGTCGTATTGAATGCATCGTGTGCATTCTGTGCATGACACACACTCTTCGCGAAGTATTTTTTTTTGTTTTGATTACCTTGTGTGTATGAATTCCTAACGCGACACTGGGTTTCGAAATCAGCGCATTGGTTGGCATTTCTCTAGATCAGCCGAAGGACGTCCACAGCTGGACGGGGGCCTCCCCCAAGGATTTCCAGAAGGACCGGGCCTGCGCCGCCGGCATCCAGGCACATAATTGTAAGCATATTATATTATGTATTATAATATAATATCAGTAGAGAAAGTTCAGCTATCAAGTGAGAAAATCATACATTTCCCACAATAAATCAGGCACTGTTTAAAGTTAGAGAGGAGAGATTGAATAGTCACCTGGAGCTCATACATAACTCGAAAGGGACTATTCATTCATAAACATGCTGATGATGTATGGAATTACATGTGCTCCTGCAATATTCCATGTAGGTAACCCGGATGGAGATTCTATACTTGTCACATACGAGTATTACTATAGATAATGTTGTCGGTCAAAAGAAAACTGTGAATATCTTAATACGAAAGTTCAGTTTCTTGAACACGAACATGGAGTCATCCCTCTGAAAAAATATTGTAGTTAATAATGATTTTGGAGCACCGACTAACATCACAGAACTACAAAGTTTTATTGGCCTGGTCAGCGAGGTAGGAAAATGGATTTCTCACTTGGCAACGATCACGAGGCCATTATAGGGGCTGTTGCGACAGAAGTAGGTTAGGGTATAATATAACCGATATTAAAGAAGCTGTGGGTAGCCGTCAACATGCTTTTGTGATAAATTAAACGCGGCCCGCCAGGGCCAGCCACGGCAACATCAGCCATGACGTCCATGAGCCATGGGATTATTACAACCCTGAATATAAAATATTGATGATGACTGTTAAAGGTCCTGTAGTGTACGCTGTATTAGTACAGTGCAATGACAAGGGACCACAAAACATCGTTTTGGGGATAAAAGGGGGCGTCCATAAATTACGTGAGACTTTTAGGGGGGGGAGGGGGTCAACGAAAACCTCACTAAATCTCATGTGGGGGAGAGGGGGGGTCTCGGAAAATATCACGTAATTTTTCCCGCAAGAAATAGAGTAAAATTGCCAGAAAACTGGGTTATTGAAGTAAAAAAAAAATTTTTTTTATGATGATAATGACAATTTATTCCAAACCGTCTAAATCAAATTAAACTAAAAATGCCTCCATCTGCATTGTGAACACTAAAGATGCAGAATAAATGTTAAATTAAGAAAATTCGAAATAAAAAAAAAACGTCATCGGCATCGCTATTGTATTATAAATTGACCAAGTGCGTGTCGTGCCACGAGCAGTGTAGGGTTCCGTAGTTGTCTGTCGTTACCACAATATAATATACGGCGAGTATATCACCCACCTTCGTTTCGCGGACGATATCGTAGTCATGGCTGAGACCGTGGAGGACCTAAACACAATGCTCGACGGCCTCAGTAGAGCCTCTCAACAAGTGGGTCTTAAAATGAACATGGACAAGACAAAAATTATGTCAAATGCCCGTGTTGTACCCACTCCTCTGAAGGTTGGAGACACTACACTCGAAGTTGTTGACAATTATGTATACCTGGGACAAACAGTCCAGTTAGGTAGGTCCAACTTCGAGAAAGAGGTTAATCGTCGAATCCAACTCGGCTGGGCAGCGTTCGGGAAGCTTCGCGAAATTCTCACGTCCGAAATACCGCAGTGTCTCAAGTCAAAAGTATTTGACCAGTGTGTGTTGCCAGTGATGGTGTATGGCTCTGAGACGTGGTCGCTTACTATGGGCCTCATAAGAAGGCTCAAGGTCACCCAAAGAGCGATGGAGCGTGCTATGCTCGGAGTTTCCCTGCGTGATCGAATCAGAAATGAGGAGATCCGTAGGAGAACCAGAGTGACTGACATAGCCCGCAGAATCGCTAAAATCAAGTGGCAGTGGGCGGGGCACATAGCTCGAAGAGCTGATGGCCGCTGGGGCAGAAAAGTTCTTGAGTGGCGACCACGAGCTGGAAGACGTAGCGTGGGCAGGCCTCCCACTAGGTGGACCGACGATCTGGTGAAGGTCGCGGGAAGTACCTGGATGCAAGCGGCGCAGGACCGGTCTTTGTGGAAATCTTTGGGGGAGGCCTTTGTCCAGCAGTGGACGTCTTTCGGCTGAAACGACCACAATATATTTCAGAAGCAAGCAATTACTTCATCTAAAGTCACTTTTCATTTTTTCTTCTAAGGAATTTTTACTGGTTAAGAAATTGTATAATACATGAGTCAAATGACTATTACTCTTAAACTAAGTAATGTATCTTAACCGTTATAGTTTTCCTTGAAAAAATTCATCCCCACTTTACATGCAGGGGAGCTACCCTAGAAATTTTTTTTTTTTTCAAAATTTTATTTTACCGTTTTGTCGGCGTGATTAATATAGGTACATACCTTCACAAAATTACAGCTCCCCAGTGCCAATAGTTTCCAAGCGAAACCTCGGACAGACAGACAGACATATCGAAACTATAAGGGTTCCTTGTCAGAACTACGGAACCCTAAAAAATGACATTACATACGTATGAAAATATTATGTATTCGTAGTTAAAGTAACCAATAGTCAAATTTGACAGATGTCAAATGACAAGTGGATAAATAACAGAAAAAATGTTTTTATAACAATGTTTAACTTGATATAGTACATTTTTTAACTATTAGTTTACATTTTATTAATATTTAACCATTAGTAGCAAATTTTAACAATTAGTTATTTTAACTTATGAATGAATCAAAAAACTGGTCCTAGGTTGAAGCAATTGCTTGTCTTACTAAACGACGGGAAGCTACGGAACCCTGCACTGCGCGTGGCACGACACTGGGTTACTGATTTTTTCATATAAATCTAATAGACTCGAAGCACAGACATTGCAAAATAGGCATTTTATTAAATATCACGTGAGATTAGGGGGGTGGGGGAGGGGGTCAGGCAAAATCTCACCAAATCTCACCAAGGGGGGCGGGGGGGTTGAAAAATGGCCAAAATTGTCTCACGTAATTTATGGACGCCCCCAAACTGGTGAGCGCCGTTGTTGCCAGACTGAAAAGAATGTGCTGTTGTATGAGCGGTCGAGCACTTACTCAATAATATATTTTTATACTAAAAATAATAGCAGTTGGAAATAATATTGGGTTCCTGGTTCAAACCTGGTGCCCACATAAGAGATAGGTGTTAAAATTGAGGTTTTATGGGATAAAGTAAAGTGCAGCCTTAAAAGGAATAATCCAAGCAGACCTAGCACTTTGCAAACTAACAAAATGTGATAGAGCATAATTACACATTTACCAACTATATTTTATCCACTTTCAACTATCAACTTACCTTTAGATTTTGATAGCATTAAATCGCAAAAAACGTTAATTACTAAATACGGTACTTTAAAGTGGATTATTTTTATTTTATTTAAATTATTATTCCATGAAATAATTATTTTCTTTAAAACAAGGAAAGGGTTGTAGTGTCTATAGCATAATGATGTATTAAGTATATCTATGCTATCATCTCAAGTGACTCAGTGGAGGCAAAGCATAGGGACAAGGAAATGAAGGAATAATGTAAGGTATATACAGATAGGAAGAGAAAAGAAAAAGAAATGCGAGTTAAAACCAGGGGATAAAGTTTACATAAATAATTATTTCAAAAAACTAAAAACACGCTTGTAGATAAACTGAATATCTTAAGACGAATCTAATGAGGCCAAACTCGATATGTTGACTAAAAGGCAATCCAAGGTTCCATCAGCCACTTTTTAGTCCCATCATCGGATCAGCTCGATGGAACCATAGTATTATATTGTCATATAAATGTACATTTAATTGCCAATTTTCATGATGTATCATCAGAAGTGCGTGTAATTCAGATTCTTAGACTTTATTACATAGATCGTTAAAAGACTTGCAAGTCGACCTAATAAAAGCGTGTTAAAAATATGACTAGAGAAAATAAATTGAGTTTGAATCGCGACATTACACACAGTAACTAAAAGTATAGGAGGATATTCAAATACATACAAAACTATAAAAAAAAATAAGAGTACTAGGACAATGGAAAGTGATGGACCAGAATGAGGGTGATTAATCAGAAGCTAATAGCAATATTATGGATACTGAAAATAGTAAAACAGTGAAGCAATAATGATCAAATGATTAAAACAAAGCGCCTAATAAAGAAGCGCCTCAAAAGTTAATTAAATAATAAATTGTATTTATTTCAAATTAAAACAAGGGAGGGATGTAGTGTATAGACATTTGTCTCGAGCGCATACGTCACAGCCCAGTCAGCGGTGGGGGCATTCGGCGTCCGACCGTGGTGCGGGCAGGTCGTGCTGTGTGCGTAGGCGAGCCAAATAATAATCTAATGGCGGAGATAAAGGTGTACAATACAGTTTGCAAACACTGCAAAAGATGAGTTATAATCAGGATTAATAAAATAATAGGTAGTATCGGAAAAATTAGTTCTTAGATCAATATTTAACTCAAACAGTTCATTTTATACAATTTATTTAACCTACTTTATACTTTGATTTGTTTTTTTAGGTAAGTATTTATAAAAAGTTTTTTGAATATAGTTCCAAAATACTGAACTGTCCTATGCATGACATTGACAGCGGGGTGCCACCGTCAATACCGGATCACTGGTAGCGCCCCCCTGTCATTGAGTTTGGTGGGACAGTTCAGAGCCCCGATTACGGTAACTTTCAACGTCTACAATCCAGACACGCTTCTCGATTCTGCGATACGATTGGTCGTTCAACAGCGTACGTCAGCTGTTTTGACCAATCGTATCGCAGAATCGAGAAGCGTGTCTGGATTGTAGACGTTAAAAATTACCGTAATCGGGGCTCTGCTTGGGTCATCTATAGCCGCGCCACGGCCGCGCGTATAGATGACCCACGCTGAACTGTCCCGCCAAACTCAATGACAGGGGGGCGCTACCATCGTTCAACTTTATGGTTTCCAACATGGCAAAAATCGGAACCAGCGATTCGGTATAGACGGTGGCGCCCCGCTGTCAATGTCATCGATAGGACAGTTCAGTATTTTGGAACTATAGTGCCATTTCAGTGTTACCAATGCCATTAATACGTTAAAAAATTGTAATTTACTTTGGTCCAAATCATACTAAAAACTTTTTTTTTTACTTTATAGCGTATAACTTAAAATAATCCACAAAAAACACTTTTATCTCGTTCAGTTACAGTAAAATTTTAATTTAAAACAAAATTCAAAATAGATTAATTTCATTTACACCGTTTTAAACATAGATATGGTTTTTATAGCCTGACCAGGAACATAAAAACCCTCGCCATGTTGCGGAAAACTAATGGTACTAATTTCTTTTAATGGCAACAGTAACTGAAAACTTCATTGACATGTCACCTTGCATGTCAGTCTATTGCTGTCAAAGTGTAAACAAACTTTATTTTAAATGTGCGCAATTGATTTTGTGAATGAAATTGCTAAAATCTTTTTATAGTCGTGAAAGAAAAGTGGTTCACAATGTGTTAAAGTATTTGTCGAAGAGAAATACCAAGGGTTCGGACAATATTTTCATTGAATAATGTTTCCAACAAAGGTTGTCAAATTGACTGACATGTTTATCGTATAGTACAGTCCACTATGAAAATTAGCTGTGGTTTGTTTCAACTACCTATTTTAAAGTTTTTTGTCACTTTCTAAGTGTTGAATTTTATGGAATTGGGAAAGAAGTACCGAGTTTGAAGCGTTCATGAGCAGACATTGCAGTTGAATATTCAAGTTCTGAATTTGATTATTGATAAATAATAAAATAAATCCTACTAGCTCGATTGATGGTTTCATTTAATTTATTTAAACTAGGTTACCTATAATAATATTTTTTCGTTAATATATGAAAATATCAAATTAGCCCGATACATAAAGTTAGCCTATTAATTTAACACGGGTGCGACTATACTCAGTGTTGCACTATCAAATGCAATTGACGCGCCTCTATGCCAGGGTTTTTATGTTCCTGGTCAGGCTATAAAATATGTTTTGGGTAGATTCGGTCCGTCACTTGTCACCACCTGTTTTTTGTTGGTCGTTCAATCAGTGTTGCCAGAAGGTTACTTTTGTAACCTTTTAGGTTACTTTTGAACTGCATTGGTTACTTTTAGGTTACACTTCTAATGAAAAGGTTACTTTTAGGTGATTTTTCAGAAATTGTAGAATTAACTTTTACAGGTTATTCAGTAAAAATATTAATAGTGAGAATTTAAAAATTATGTCATAAACTGCATTTAAACATGAATTTCATTTATTATTTGTTAAAGACAATGAGTTTTAGCAAATGTTTTTTTATACGACCGGTCACTTTTCGGTCTTCATGGAATGGTCAAAATTTAGGTAAACATGAACCATCCATGAACAACCTTACACAATCGCTCCGCACCCCCCCCCCCCCCCCCCCCCCCCCGTATGAAGGTTACTTTTTATTCAAAAAGGTTACATTTTTTTATATTTCTGGTAATTTCTGACAAGACCCGACTGGTAACACTGCGTTCAATACGTCAATGTCACTTTCTGGTTGATTTCTTTCTTTCTGCGGCCAATTTTAATTTGTAAATTAAATTAATTGCCTAGATATCTTGTAACTGCAGAAGATTGAATTTTATCTCATCTGAAAGTAAACGTAAAGATGTCGTTCTTAGTAAAACAACTTACTCGCAGGGTATGTTTTCATCATTAGGCATCCTATCGCAATATTTTTTAGTACGGTATTTTCGAATAATTCACGTAATTTAACCCACAGGTGCTGGCCCCGGCGCTCTCTACACTCAAACAAGTTAATTTCTCTACCAGTAAGTATTTATTATTTGGTATAATCTCCAAAAAAACTGTTTTAGTTACGTAAATTATAACCTCTTTCGAACCGCTTCAGTTATTTTGTTAACTTCGTAGTGCGCAGTAAAAATGATAGGTATTATTTTTAAAAGCTTTTTTTAACAAGACCTAGTTAATCAAGTTTCAAAACAAGTATCAGCAATCTATAACTTCTTACCACATTTTTTCTCTATTACAGCAACTGCAGTCTTCACTCCTAAAGTCCAGAAGCCTGCACCAGACTTCTCAGCCACTGCCGTTGTCAACGGTGAATTCAACAATCTCAAACTGGCAGACTTCGCTGGCAAATACGTTGTTTTGCTTTTCTACCCGTTAGATTTGTAAGTTTACATTAACACAGTTTATTACATGCTCAAGAATTAATTATTGTAAAGAAATTCCAGATACAATGGGAAATCTTTTGTGTCAATCATTAAAATCTGTGCCACCTACCCACACTCATAAAGGTCCAAAATCTGTTTCCATAAACCTTAAAACATACTCAATTTTTTATATTTCTAACTTTTGCGTTGTATTAGTAACTACACTGTAATAGTTACATAAAGCACTATAATTTCTTATATTTTCAGCACATTTGTCTGCCCAACGGAGCTAATTGCGTTCAGTGACCGAGCAAAAGAGTTCGCTAACATCGGTTGCCAAGTTATCGGTATCTCCACAGACTCGGAATACAGCCACTTAGCATGGACTAACACCCCCAGGAAGGTAACTTTGTAGTTACTTGTTTATTTGTCCCTAAAGAACTTTTATATTCCTCATACAAATTGTTAGCTGATTGGCCTTTTGGCTTTTGTATTGTATAAGACAGCCTGACCAAAATATTAGCCAACAAGAAGTCTAGTCTGTGGGGCTCTTTATTTTATACCCACAAGGTGAACACTAAACTAAACTACCTACCTACATTGTAAGATTTATCATTTTTATAGTTATTGAATTTGAAATGATGAGTGATTATTGAACTATTAATGATAAAACATCAAATTCTGGCAAATATAATAAAAAATGTGCCAAATTAGTTACTACTATAAGATTTGGTTATTATCATAGTTTTTGAGATTGGCACATACATTTTTCTTGCTTTTATAATTTTCAGGAAGGTGGAGTGGGCAAATTAGATTTTCCGCTATTAGCTGACTACAAGAAAACCATTTCATCAGACTATGGTGTGCTTATAGATGAGGGGATCGCACTCCGTGGTAAGTTTTCATGTTAATTTTCTTTGCTTTGATTATAAAATGAGGTTATCATGTTAAATTTCTAATATTACATGGGAGCACTAGCATTAGCTGATAAAAATGAAATTATCATACTGATAAAATATTAATGTTATCACTCAAATCCATTTGTTACTAAGCTGTGTCCAATTTCATTTTACACAAAATATTACCAATAAAGTATACTACTAACATACAATATGCTAAAGGTCTCAGGTGGGTTCAATGCCTACATAATGCATCTTTATACATAACTAGCTGACCCGGCGAACTTTGTTCCGCCTTAATGGCAATAAATAAGCAGACTTTTTTTTTAGAACGGGATAAAAAGTATCCTATGTCCTTCTCCTGGCTCTAAACTACCTCCCTGACAATTTTCAGCTAAATCGGTTCAGCAGTTCTTGAGTTATAAGTGGTGTAACTAACACGACTTTCTTTTATATATATAGATTGTTTGTTTGTATTAATCTAGCTAGATGATTTTCAAAATATTGTTATACTAATGCAGTAGTCTAAAATGTCCAAAGATACAAACATTTATTTACTAAACTGTCTTTTCTACTTCAGGCATGTTCATCATCGACAAAAACGGTATTCTCCGGCATATGTCAGTCAATGACTTACCAGTAGGCCGCTCTGTGGAAGAAGCGCTGAGACTTGTGAAAGCATTCCAGTTCTCTGATAAACATGGAGAAGGTAAGTCTATAAGAACTACAGAGTGGAATTTTGTAATGCCATCTGGAGGGAAAGTACTCTTAATACTGCAGATAGAAAATTTTACTAAAAGAAAACATTCCTTTATTTTTGAAAAGAAAGAGAACTGCATTTATAGATTTTCGAAAATTCACTATCATACCATACAATTTTCTGTACGTAATTAAAATAATTTAAGATTTTATGGATTTCCTTTCATTTGATTTATCAAGTTTGTTAGAGAGATTTCATCCTTATACTTGACCCTAACGATTGATGCAATAAAAATACAGGGTGTAATTTTTAACAGATTTTAGTTGGTTCGATTCCCGGGTGTGGCAAGCAAATTTTTGGAAATCTTTGAATGCAGTCCTATTTCTTTTCAAAAATAAAGGAATGTTTTCTTTGAGAATTTTTTTCTATCTCTAATATTAACGGTACTTTGCCTCCAGGTGGCATTACAAAATTCCACCCTGTATAGTTTCGTTTCAATTTAATGTCATTAACTGCTGGGTAAAGGCCTCACCCTCTGAATTCCATAGTGACCATTACTAAAACGTAGTATAGTCATAAGTCAGTGTTCGTGAGATCCAAAGTAGCCAACACGTCTTTGTTACAATTGGAATAAGGTTGTGTTGTCAACTTTTTGGCCAATTGAGTGTCACGAACTATTTGACGCTGACTGTACAGGCAAGTCTCCCACTCGATAGACCGCTGATCTGGTAAAAATCGCGGGAAGACTCGGGAAGCGAGCAGCGCAGATTGCAGAAGTGGTTGTTAAAATCTACTAAAGCCTGGTCCGTGAGCACGTAGAATCCCGTCCAATGACCCCAAGCTACCCATCCTTATCGCTCGCGCGTAATTATGTTGCTGTCGCGACTGTGCGACGCGCGCCCGCAGTGAGTGTGCGAGCGCGACAGCAACATAACTACGTGCGAGCGACAAGGATGGGCAGCTTGGGGTCATTGGACGGGATTCTACGTGCTCACGGACCAGGCTTTACTACAATCAACTGTATTAAAGTTATATTTGTGTATTTGTAATAGGTGTGTATCAATCAATACCATGCACTGTGATTTAATTTATTAGCAATTAGAACATTTGTTGTGAGGCATTAAAGCAACAATAGCCCAAACTGCCGATTCGATCGGTCCGTAGTTCAATCCCCGTCGTTTAAACAATATTTTAGTCCTAATCACAGTATTTTCTTACTCATTTTGTCTTTCTGTTTACAGTTTGCCCAGCTAACTGGAACCCAGAGACAAACGCGGACACAATCAAGCCAAACCCCAAGGAAAGCAAAGAGTACTTCCAGAAAGCAAACTAGCTTGCAAGTTAGTTCTATTTTCCTACCAATAGATGGCGACTGTAGCAACTATGCATCTCACATATGAAGTTTTTAATAGTTTTATAACTTGCATAATGGGTTTTGGTATTTAACCGTATGGTCGGCTCGAATACTAAGTATTTATTGAACAAAAACCAAAAGGCATTTATTTTAAGGTAAAATGAAAATAAGATCAATTTTAGTTTTAAAACCGGATTTAATCCAACGTTTAGATCAAAGTCTTCTGTTTCAAAGGTGTTTTAATTATAAAGTTTTGTTATAAATACTGTTTTATTTTTAAATTCCTTGCTTAATTACCTAGATATAATATTTTCTTCAAAAAGCTTTTAAACGACAGAACTTATTTTAAAAATCTTTAAATATGTATAAGCTTTCTGTACAGAATTCCATATAAAACAGTCCATAATCGCCCCAAAAACTTAAAAGAGTAGAAAAGTGTACAAATATCAATTTCCACGCTCCCCGTTTAGTGGAAAAATAATTTACCCATATTTTTAGCCTTTAAACTTATTAAATAAATAACTTTAAATTATTATTCCCTTTTAATTTGCCTCGGTTCTAAAGAAATCTTGCAACCCTCGGCTGGCTTCAGGAATAGTTCGAGTGTCAACACCAGTTGTCTATGGTCGGCTTTTATTCTGTAGTTGCGCAAGATATGAACTAAGGTGATTTTCATCAACGTCAGTGCATAGGATCTTCCTGGAAAAACAAATAGAATTTAATTCTATTAGGTTACAGTTCGCGCAGACATTTTCAGTTAATAACTTTTTTTAAAAATAAAACCGACTTCAAATGCGTGAACACAAAAAAAAACTAAAAATTAAAAATATTGCGTATAAAAAAGTTCATCTCCAATTTTCCACCCTTGGGGATGAAATATTTTCTTCAAATTCGCATGAAACCACCCTTTTGATAATACCTATTCAACAAAAAAATAATCGTTCAAATTGATTTATAATCGGCGGAGATATTGCGTATAAAAAAGTTCATCCCCAATTTTCCACCCTTGGGGGTTGTTTTTTTTATTATTAAATTTAAATGGGACCACCCTTGAGGTATTACCTATACGCCGAAAAAAGATTTGTTCAAATCGGTTCATAATTGGCGGAGTTATCGCGTAACAAACATAGAAAGAAAAAAAAAACATACGGGTCGAATTGAGAACCTCCTCCTTTTTTGAAGTCGGTTGAAAAATAGCGTGCTTCTTGATATGTCATCGTCTGTAGGTATCTCATAATGGGATTTAGGATTGCGCTGTGGTGTCAGAAGCCGTGTCAGGGTTTATTCCACTATTCCCCGTTGACAATCCCCGTCAACGGGGAATAGTGAACTTTTGTTAATTAATCCCCGTTATAAAACTTATAACGTTAAAAATAAAATCCTAATATAACGGGGATTAATGAACTTGTTAGTTCATTATTTTCCATTATAAGCTCCAAGTGGCGTTAACGGGGATTGTCAATGGGGAATAGTGGAATAAGCCGGTGTCAGGCTGTAAGCAAGAACTCAAATTACGAAAATAAGTTAACACAACTCATTCAATATAATTTCGTTGTTTACACGTCTCGTCTCCACTCAGCTTTAAAGGATATTGAGCAAAGTGGAGGATTATGAGCAAAATGATGGAGGTGACATTTCCATACAAAATACGTCTTATAAAGCGGAGCGATAAAAACCTCCGCACATCTCTGCTATGCTTCGCTTTGGTAAACAACCTGCCCACCATAACGCCACTCATCTTGTCTGGTCTCCGCTGATGCAAAACAGCCATATTAAGCTGCCTGGCAAAAAGGTTTCGGAGCGGTGAGCGAGGTAATAAAGTCCGCAATGAGGGCTATCGTTTTAGCGCTCACCAGTTAGCGCCACTGTAGAGTAAGGTCCTGTCACTTGCTAGCAGCGAAGACAGTGGCACCAACTGGTGAGCGTTACAGTGGTAGGAGAACTATCGCATTTGCACTCATCAAGATGGTGCCACTGTAGAGTAAGGTCCTGTCAATCGCCAGGGGTGCCAACTGTTAAGTATAAAAACGATAGCCCTCATTCCGCAATACTCATTAGCTCCACTTGGTTGGTAAGATAGCATTACGTACCAATGCAAGCTCGTCGTCCAGTACTGAATCCAGTGTAAGCATTACAGTTCTCTGGTACTGTATTTTCCAACCACCTCTCCGGTCTGAACTGGTCTTTATCCGCCCCCCACACCTTGTGTCGGCTGACTCCGCTTAGGAATATAGCGCAGTTGCTACCCTCCGGCATGGTGTAGTTTCCTGGAAAGAAATAGACTCGATAAAGTCTTTCTTATCTTATCCTATTTTTGTCATAGACCAGAGTTGGAGACACGGTACTCCACAGTTGGAAACCGCTTTGCACTGAAGGAAAGTCGAACCTTAACTCCGAACTCTATGTTCTTTAATTAATTTCGTTGCGGGTCCAATGACAGTTCAACTTTTCCCGCGTCAAACTTGACCTTCACTGGTTGGGTTTTTATTGGCGGTCAATGCCGGTCAAGCTTTAGAACCTCGCTATACAGGAGTCCTTGTCGTGTCGACAGCAAACCTATACAGTGTCAGCCCAAAACTCCGCTACAAGAGTGGCGTTGTCAGTAGCATTAATTAAATCTTCCTGCGTGCTGTTGTTTGGGCACGCAGGGCACGACAATATAGGTATATACAGAATATGCAGCGGTGGGAATAGTCCCGTAGTGTTGTATAAAAAGAAACTTACTAAGTTTGACGTCCTTGTCCACATATCTCAGTATAATTGGTGTGACCGGGTACAGTCTGCCCACTTCTTTCAGGACGGCATCCAGGTAGACCAGTTTAGATAAATCGTGCTTCTCCACGTCTATATCTGAGTTTCCGAATACCTCTTCCAACCTGTGAAAGAAAGGTGGAAATATCAAGTCTAGTAAAAAAAAACCGGCCAAGTGCGAGTCGGACTCGCGCACCGAGGGTTCCGTACCATTGATTTATGAAATTAAAATTATTATTTTTTATTTAAGTTATTAGTATGAAAGATTACGCGGTAATAAGCGGTTTACGATTTACGAGGTATTAAAAAAAAACTACTTACTAGATCTCGTTCAAAACAATTTTCGTTGGTAGTTTTTATAGTAATGTACATCATATGTTTTTTTTAGATTTTTCATTTTCTTATTTTAGAAGTTAGACCCCCTCTAACTTTTTTCCACTTTGGAAGCGTCTGTCACGCAAACTATTCGGTTTAGAAAAAAAGTATTTTAGAAACCTCCATATCATTTTTAAAGACCTATCCATAGATACCCCACACGTATGTGTTTGACGAAAAAAAAATTTTTGAGTTTCAGTTCTAAGTATGGGGAGCCCCCAATATTTATTATTATTTTTTTATTTTTGCATCAAAATCTTAATGCGGTTCACAGAATACATCTACTTACCAAGTTTCAACAGTATAGCTCTTATAGTTTCGGAAAAAAATGGCTGTGACATACGGACGGACGGACAGACAGACAGACATGACGAATCTATAAGGGTTCCGTTTTTTGCCATTTGGCTAAGGTATGACGTCATATCATAGTCCTCATTGCCTTATAAAATATATGCGAGTGTCGCGTAAATAGTAAATAGAGTGTCAACTATCCTGTGCAGATAGTTGTCGTTTTATTCCCTCCATAAATCCAGCACTTGGACAAATGACACCCCATCTGGCCATAAACAAAAGACGAAGAAGACAAGTGACAACCGCCATTTGACGCACTTACTCAGCATACACCTTCTCTTGGACATCAGGATAGGATCCCAATAGAACACACGTATATGCCGCCGTAGTAGACGACGTGTCATATCCAGCCAGCACCATTGTATCCACTTCGCCCCTGATCTCCTGATCGGTGAGAACCCCTTCTTCTACCAGCTCCAAAACTAGGTCCATGAAGCCTTTGAATCTTTTACCTATGAAAATTAAATGGTAATCAGCATTAGGTCATTTTGGTCTCCAATACAGTAGCACTATCTTATTTATCAGAGGCTGGAGGATTTGCTTCTACATTCTTAGGCACAATTTCCACCAAGGCGGAACGTAGCGGAGAAGTGTTGGGCTGTCAAAGCGGAGCTGTGCAGAACGGAGAGGAGAATAGACGAAGAGCTAGTGAACGCCAGACCTACGTAATTTTATAAAAGCTGACCATTAAATCTGATTTTTATGTATAATATTTGGACAATAATTAGAAGTATTTTCCCCAAAAGCCAGACAGTTTTGACAGTTCCAACTCCTTGCCAGACAGTTTTTTTAGGGTAGCTCCCAAAGCCACGATGACCATAAACCACAAACTTCATAATTCACCAACATTAGATATATCCTATATTGGGAGCATACGCTGACAAACTTTCAGCTTTTATTAAATGACGTAGGTCTGGCGTTCACTAGCTCTTAGTCTAGAAGTGGAAATAATGAAATCTGATTGGTTATTCAACACACATTTGCTCCGCTCCGCTTTGGTGGAAACAGGGCCTAATATTCTTAGTGTTTATTTTTTTCACGTTTCCACATGTTATTGTTTACCTATCTGTTTGTTTACTTACGTTGAGTTTTAAACATGTCTTTGATGCGGTCTAAGTGAGCTTGACCTTAGACCTTAGCATAATCTACTCACTGGTTTACATCTTAATAATATTTTCAAATGTTATCTTTATAAATTAGTGTTACCTTGAAGTGGTTTCACGTAGTGTAAGAAGTTCTTTTATAGTAAAAGAATTGTAAGTAGAGCCAATAGAATAAAAGATACCAATTTTTTCAATAAAAAACTTCATTTTCAACATTTAAAATAATGGTCCTAATATTGAACCCTGAGCAACTCCTAGTCAAAAAGATAACTTACCAACTTTATTTGTTTGTCCAGCACCAAGTCTATGTTTCATTGCTCTTCTTTTTTGCTGTATTATCTGAAACAAAGTTGATATAACTTGAAACGCTAAATCTAGACAAATATAGGAATAGAACTAACCAAAATAACAGTTGATGATATCTTCACAGCACTAAATAATAGCTTTTACACAGCTTTAAATGATGGCAGTTGACATTGATATTAGAGACATGAGAGACATCTAGGTACAAGCCGATCGAGTTAACTGCCATCTCACTAGAATGCGACTCCCTCGCAGTTACCCGCGTTCACCCCGTTCGTACCAGACCGTTGATGTGACGTCACGGCTGCCATGTGCGCAATTAACTCGACCGGGTTGTATAGAAATAAAAATACAAAAAAATAAGGTTAGTTATCATTGATTACCTCATCATTCATCGTTTGAAGCGTCTTCAAAGCTTTTTCCTGACGTTTCTTGAGTTCAGTCCAACCGTACACAAAATTGTTATGCATCCAAACATTTTGGATTCTTTGGATCATAATTCTCCGTATATCATCAAAACATCTCATGTAAACTTCCATTTTTTCGATGTTTTTTTCGTTTAGCTCTAAACCGAATGCGGTTACTGTAAGAATTTTAATAATTAGGTAGGTAAATTATGCCGGTCATACTCATACCTCAGGCACTGAGTTAAGCGGTAGAGCTATAGTTAATGTAAGACGAACCTTCAAAGAATCGACTAAGTACGGTATAAAACTGGTTACGAATCCTGATCGTCATAGAAATACTATAGGAAGTTAAGGTTTGCTAAATGCAACCGAGTAAGATAGTCATTTAAACTGCATAATTATGGCAGATCAGTGAATGGTTAAATATCAGAAATATCTGGACAGCAAATGTTTCGAAATAATCTTGGCCTAAAGGTTAAGAGTGCAAATTAGGTTTGCCCTTTAGGTTTGTCATAGTTGGGTAAAAAAAGAATTCGTCGTTTCAGTCACAAATGACGTGCAGTGCTGGACAAAGGCTCCCCAAGGATTTCCATAACGACCGGTCCTGCGCTTCCCGCATCCAGGTTCTTCCCGCGACCTTCATCAGATCGTCGATCCACCTAGTGAATTCACTCACATAAATTCGCCTCTAAAGCAACCCGCCCGATATATTCCAAATGTTCAAAAGGCCCCATGTTTGTAAGCCTTGCCAGATTGTTGACGAGGGTCCGTGCTTGGCTGTTGAAGACCCCAATGAAGCCATCCACCACCTGCTGGCCAAAAGCTGGATACAGCAGCTTCTGGTGTTTCTTCCAAACTGTCACTGGAAAGGAACCGACAAGCGTAGACTGTAGAGTAGAGTTTTTGTTACACTTGCATTTTATCAGCTTGCTGAAAAGAAATATTTATTTCCTTTCGCGATATGACCGCTTTTATTTCTACCTGTTCATATTTTTCAGAACTTTACAGACAACTTCTACTGCTATTATCGGCATTATCTAAAAATTAAAATAGTGATGTGATATCGTGAATACTTATCTTTTTCTTTGTCAAATGCTCTACCTGAGACTTACAAAACAGTCGAAGTGAAAAATTCTGAATCTTTACCTGGAGCAGTGACTAGTCCATCACCCACCCAGACACTCAAAAGTTTCCGATAAAAGTAGTTTTTTTCCAAACAAGCACCCATCACCGTGAAATAGTCTTCGGGGTCGCAGATCGCTGGAAAATTTAGTAATATTGTCATAAGTCGGTTGTTGATCTTACATAATTAATATTAATATACTGAACGTGAAAAGTAAGTATTCATAAAAACAAAACTCGTGGGTTGTCAAAGCATGTACACTGTACAGTCTCCATCAAATAGTTTGTGACACCAAAAGTGGCCAAAAAGTTGACAACAACCTTATTTCAATGTAACAAAGACGTGTTGCGAACTTTTTGGCTACTTTGGGTGTCACGAACTATTTGACGCTGACTGTACCTACTTGTATCAAAGAAACAGATTGACACACATCTCAGTATCAAAGACGAACGTTCTTTTTGAATATTGCTTAACTTCTTTTTAAAGAAGCTTTAATGCTGTAGATATATCGTTTCATCTTTATCATCTACTAGCTGTGCCCGCGACTTCGTACGCGTGAAAACCCGTTTTCGCAACATTTTTCATTATTGCTCTGTTCCTATTGATCGTAGCGTGATGTTGTATAGCCTATAGCCTTCCTCGATAAATGGGCTATCTAACACTGAAAGAATTTTTTAAATCGGACCAGTACTAGTTTCGGAGATTAGCGCGTTCAAGTAAACAAACAAACTCTTCAGCTTTATAATATTAAGTATAGATCATCAAACGATCTATAAGTAAAGTGGTAGGTTTGCATAATAATCACTCACCGTAGTATGACATGGGTCCTATTTTGAAATGCATAACGCCATCATTCTTCAGGCATTCCCTTTGTATATCTTCAAGCAGATTCCATAACCCTGCAATTTGAAAGCATACCTAGGACTATATTCATTTAGGTAAAGTTCTAACTACTTAGCATACATTACATAATAGAGATCTTTGCTGTCAATCAAGATTTGCTGTTAGGAAAATAACTACACCCTTAATTTTTCTAAATATTAAATTAAAACATTCTTACGTTTCCCATTTCCCACCAACAAATGCGCGTGACCAATGATCGGCAAACATCCAGGGTAAGTCGGGGGTAGATTACCCTTAAAACCTTTTCTTCGGGAAATTACCCACACACCACATAACACTACCACAAACAATAAAATGTACATTTCAAAAACTAATTATCAACTTCATGTAACTCCTCTACTCGACCGCAAACTGATGTTTTGTCTGAGGTTTCCTAGCTAATAACTTAAAGCAGCTTCTTAAATTAACGAGCAATAACGACTGGTTTAAATTAATATTTTCTTATGTCTAATGCTCTAACACGGTTTCTCAAAGTGGGGAATGCGATAAGTCTTCGACAGACTTTGACACCGGGGGGTCGCGACGATCTAAGGTTATGGCCGGGTACTCGCGACACCCCACTCCGGCGATGACGAAACGCCGCGGAGGTTTTAGTGGGTATACCCCGTCCTTTTCAGGACGAAGCAGCGCCCTTTTTAGGGCGCCGCGAGTCCCACACACCACCCTGTCCCCCGGCAGTGGTGAACGGTGCGCAAAGCATTTACTCCGCGACAAAAAAAAAGGATTCGCGACGACATTTACGCAATAGTGGCAGAATGAAGGTTTAAATATTATCCAAAATTATTACTCGTAATATTGACTCCATTTGCGAAAAGAAACAGGCACACCCATCACATGTTAAAAAGACGTTTCTTTGGCACTTTATTTCGTAGGTACTTTTTATTAAAATTCACACCTTATTTTTCTTTAGGGGTTCGCTGTCCCCTGGAAACTTTAACATGGGTTCTAGGAGCCGAAAGTTTGAGAAATCCTGCTCTAACACACGCGAAACGTTTGACCACCTTCTACAAACAACACAGTTTCAACCGTGACTTTGCCCAGCCGAGGTTTTAGGAGACCGCGTGAAACTCGTTCGTATACGTAGGTTATAATTATTAATCTGTCCTAAGAGTCATTTATTTTTTGCTAATAGGCTCTAAAAAGCGCTTTTATGGTTCGATCAAACTAAAGCGTGCAGCCCGCATGTGCAATGGCGATGGCGATGACAGGCTTCACGCGTTGGTTTGGTCGAACCTTTACACGTCCCAGTTAAACCTTACCACTGCTTCAGAACAATATGTGGGCCAGAAGAAGCAGTGCAATCATCATCATCTCAGCCATAGGACGTCCACTGCTGAACATACGCCTCCCCCAATGCTTTCCATGTTGCCCGGTTGGTAGCGGCCTGCGTCAAGCGCCTTCCTGCTACCTTTACGATATCATCGGTCCACCTTGTGGGTGGACGTCCCACGCTGCGTTTTCCGGTACGCGGCCTCCACTCCATACCTTGCTGCACCATCGGCTGCAGAAGCATAAGCAGTGCAAGATAATCAGAAAAAACTATTGTTGACCTCTTTTTAAAGGTTTTTAATAATATTTCTAGTTGCAAGCTAGGCCTTGTTTCAGTGTTGAATCTCATTTTCCTTTGGAACATTCCCGTATCCCTATCACGAGAATTAATACCTTAATGTACCTCCAACAACTACAATTTCTTTCACATGCTGTCGTTTATCTTAACGTATTGCGGCTGTAATGTGTATGATGCTTTATAAATGTACTAGCTTTTGCCCGCGGCTTCACTCGCGTGAAATTTAGTTTGTCACATATCGTCATAAATTATAGTCTATATGTTATTCTGGGTTATAAACAATTATACTGTAAAGTTTCAACAAAATCCGTTCAGTAGTTTTTGCGTGAAAGAGTAACAAACATCCAGACATCCAAACTTTCGCATTTATAATATTAGTAGGATAATAAATTGTAGAATCCCATTAACGACCAGTGCGGTCAAAGGTTGTTTTGATGGTTAATGGAATAGAGAAAAATAATAACTTATTTACTTATGTTCGTCAAACAAACAACAAGTGCCAATCAGTTATTTCAGTGTGTTACGCCTTTATTATGCAGCAAAAGCTAGCTGCCTTTTCCCTAATAATTTAAAAAACTTATAATTTGGCCTTTATACCTTTACGAGTAATAATGTAGAACTACCAAAACTGAATGATGAAACTGAAATCGCTCAAAGTGCCTATTTCCGCTGGCCATCACACCGCATCTGCATTCTGCGCACATTTATATTTGTGCTGCGGATACTGTGCGCAACGTCACAACACAAAAACATTGCAGTTAAAATTAGTTGCTAAACTTTTTGCTTCATTAGTATGCATTGCGTGAACATGAATGCAATGTATTATGAAAAACCGGTGCATACTGCATTCAGTATTTAATTTATGGATAGGTTTGGGTAATCAGTGCATAACGCTAAAAACGGCTTATAAACAATACCTATTTACCTACACATTGTTTATTTATCATCATCATCATCATTTCAGCCACACGTACACTGATGAACATAGCTGGTTTCCAGCAACCATATTTTGGCGTTGTAGTCTAATATAAACAATAAAGTAAATTAATAAAAACAATATTATGATGTAGAAAAAATATATTTTGAAAAATCATAGCTTAAGAAAAAATACGAAGCCCTATTTCCTGTCCATAACATTTTCTTAATACAATCCCTCATACTAGACTGCCCTTACTCTAAAGCCTCTGACACAAGCTATGTTTGAATTGAAAGAAATTATTTGTTTGAGTATTAGACTCAACCCTTTCTATTTGATCAAGTATAAAAATTACACCCTGTATACGGAAACGTATTTGAACGTAATGTGAACACGTAAGTTACTATTATTTCTCCATTAACTCATCATTTGTCGGCCGTTTGGTGTAGTGGTTCGAAACGGACTACTATTCCGGAGGTAGCGAGTTCGATTCCCGCACAGTACAAACGTTTGTGCATGAACGAACATATTTGTTTGTATTGGACTGGGTGTTTTCTATGTATAATAAGTATGTATTTACAAAAAAAAAGTATTTAAGTATGTTTATATCCGTTGTCTAGTACCCATAGTACAATCTTTGCTTAGTTTGGGACTAGAAGCGCAGTGTAAAATGTCGAAGGATATTTATTATTATTTATTATTTATTTATTTCTTAACAATAATCTACCAAATCCTATGTTCTAACGTGATGTGGTGTCCAGCTATAGGTTTCGTCAGTATTTCCATCTTCATATCCAGCTTGGTGTAGTCCCCCTTTATTTTGTAGTGGCGAACTATGTGGCCCAGAATGGTTTTCAGTGACATCAGGGCATAAGCTTTACCTGTAAGAATAATTAATTGGAACATTAGTAAAATGTTCTGTACAGAAAACGTGTTGACACCACCAATCAATTGACGTATGTTCTGGTGCCGAATGGAGAATGGTGTCACATAGTTTATTCAGTAATTTACAATGTTTTATGAAAACCATTTTTTCATCTGGGACTCCAGGATGTATTTAATATCATCATCATCAGGTCATTTAGACTTCACTACAGCAGCCTGACAGCCGGCCCTCTAATTAACCAGAGGTTTCAGAATATTTTACATATACTCCCAGGTCTGACAGATTTATCTGGTTTTACAAGTGATGCCTGCACGATATTTGGATGCCTTTGATGTGAGCACTACCGTTTTGAGTTGGATCCGTGACTGTGAGGGCCCCTGCCTGGTACATTATTTTGTCCCTTTTATACTGTACGAATGAAGTTACCTATACAAGATCGCCTCCCGACTCCAAACGTAGCAAAGCTGTTAGGATTCTCAGGAAGTCTAGAAGGGTCCAGCCACCGTTCAGGCTTAAACTCATGCCGGTCTTCGCCCCACACGGGGTGACGGCAAGTCGCGTAGATCAGCATGATGCACTCGCTTCCAGCTTGCAGAGTGTAGTTTTCTGAAAATTTAAGTACAATTTGTAAATGTCATGATGGTACGTATACAATAAACTCACGCACGCCCGCATTCACAAACTTTACTATGAGATCTCGCAGTACGCGTGTACGCACAGGGTGACATACGAACCAATCACAGAGCTCTATTCAACGCTGTGCGTTCTAATTACTGCTTCACTTAAGCAAGCATAGTTTGTGATTATGTAAAGCACTTTTTATATGAAGCATAGAATCGTTATTTTGGCTTCGTTCTGATTTTTCTTGACCCAAGAAAATGGCCTGTCCACCCATGGATACCTGCCGCCGGGTGTGGCAGTTATATCACGCTCCAGCTGGTGGAACCCGCTAAAAACCAGGACCTCTACCCTTCTGAGAACGTCCCCTACGGGCATCAAGGATTCATCAGTTGAGTTGATGAGCCGCTGCAGACGACTCATCGACACAAGCCGCCTGGGGCGTCTGGTCCTGCTTAGCAAATAAGCTAACTTCCCTGACGTCTCGCCCTAATAGGGCGCAACCACATCCTTACTCCAAGAGGGGTAGACTTGTCATACCTTTTTTTTTGTCGCGGAGGAAATGCTTTGCGCACCGTCACCACTATCGGGGGACAGAGTGGTGTGTGGGACTCCCGGGCCAAAAAGGGCGCTGTTCCGTCCTGAAAAGGACGGGGTATACCCACTAAAACCTCCGCGGCGTTCCGTCATCGCCCGAGTGGGGGTGTCGCGAGTATCCGGCCGTAGCCTTAGACTTCCGCGACAAGACTTGTCATACCTAACTGAACATCTTTATCCAATTCCCTGATGATTATAGGAGCAATAGGAAAGATTCGTAAGGTCTCCTTTATCACTGCCTCCAAATACACCAACTTCTGTAGGTCTTCCTTATCAATATCATTGTCTTTAACCTTAAGAACTTCCTGCAATCTGAAAAAATAAATGGAATAGTGTAAAAAAACAGGTAGGTGTGTAATGTAAAAAACATTAACTCATGCAACAGACTTGATAAGAATATAATAAATACTTGCAGGCCTTTAAAAGACTGACCTGAGTCATATTTTATTTCTTAATTAGGTCACTTTCTAAAAAAATATTCCATAACTTTTCTACAAATTATGCGTTCGTGGACTTACTCAAGAAAGGTCCGTTCTTGTATATCAGGGTACGATCCTAGCACCACCAATACATAAATTAGAGTAGTAGCCACAGTGTCGTACCCAGCAAATATCATCGTGTCCAGTTCTTCTCTTATTTCTTCAACTGTCAAACCTCCTTTAGTGACGTCCAAGATTACATCCAGTAAGCCCTTAACTTTATTGTTATCTGTAAATTCAATAAAAGTAAATCAAAAATTGATATTAAATCACAAGAAAGTTGAAGTTCAAAGCTAGACTAGTGGAGGTGGGAACGAAGGTAAGTGTCGTAGGTACTGACCAGTTTTGGAATTTGGAGATATCTTTGGAGTAATTTCACTTTCTGATTTTTTCTTCTTAATTATCTAGAACAAAAGAGTACCTATAAAATAGTTATTTTTAAAATTGTTAGCCTTGCAATATTACCAGTTTTGCTTATTTTATTTACCTCAAAAGACACATCGCAAGTGGTCTTAATAGCCTTATCCTGCTTCTTCTTCAGATTGGAGAAGCTGTAAATGAATCGGCTGTGCATCCACACGTGCTGGAACCTCTGGATTAGGATGTTGGTCACCTCCTTGAAAGCCTGGATGTAAGAATCCATTTTGATCTCTTTATCGTTTCTGGCAGCACCAAACGCGATACCTTTGGACAAACGATAAAGAAAATTGATTAACTCCTACTGCTACTACTTAGGCTGGGTTGCACCATCTTGAACTTTAACAAACTTCAAAACTCCATACAAAAACACCGGTTCTGGTTATTTACGGTAAAAGTAAGGAGGTGCAACTCAGCCTTGTTAGGCTAATATTTATCAGTGGCCAGAATTTTATGGACATAGCATTATTTGAAGAATTTCATTGTGACATTCATTGGGTACAAGAAGCCTAGAAGGAAAAAATGAAAATAAGACTTTAATATTTGGCACAAAGAACTTGAAGCTACTCCCGTAGATGACGTTATTCTATGTTCTTCTGATTAACTTTCCCAGGGACAAACTTGATCTTCACTGGTTGAGTTTTTATTGGCGGTCAAGCTGTAGATCCTGGCTACACAGGAGTTGCAGCGGTGGGAACGAGAGGTGGGAATAGTCCCGTAGAGTGTAGGTAGCTACTTATACTGTTTTTTTTTTCCATGTCGCTAAGTTTCACATCACTCATCACCTCATTGCGAAGATAAAAGCTATTGATTCAGATACTCACGGAAACTGGCCTCAAGAATGGCTTTGTCCAAATAAGGCACAGGATCAAACGGAGTCTTCCCCACCTCAGCTGCCATATTCTCTACCAAGATCTTTCCATGGCTGTTTATTATACCCAGGAAGCTCTCCAGGACTTGCTGCTTGAAAACTGGGTTTAACATCTTGCGGTGGACCTTCCATGTGGGAACTGTTGTAGGTATAGAAGGAAGAAGAAGTTATATTTTTTCTAATGACTGCAAGTGCATTCTATGGAGGCAGGCTTAGCCCATTAAGACCGAGGATCTGGTAAAGGTTGTGAGGTCCTGGATGCGGGCAGCGCAAGACCGATCGTTGTGGAAATCTTTATGGGAGACTTGTGGCTTTTGTATGCTTTTGTTTAAGACCCGGGTTCCACTAAAGCGGAGCGAATCGGGCCGTCAAATTTTTCCATAGAATTTGATAGCGGCGGCGCCCGGCGCGGCGTTGAGAAGAGAAGTGGAAAAATGAAATCTGACTGGTCATGACACATTTCTCCGTTCCGCTCCGCATCGGTGGAAACCAGGCCTTACAAATGGACAAGTCTTACTTGCGAAAGAAATTCTGATTAAGATATTTCCATAAATAAATAAAAATATTTTCACCTGATGCAGTAACCAGTCCTTGCCCGACCCAAGAGCTGACGATGTTGCGGTAGAAGAAGCTCTTCTCGAAGCAAACGCTCGCCACTTTTGTGCAGTCTTCTGGGTCGCTTAGCGCTGTAATACAGGGTAAGTGAGTATAGGTACTTTTTTATGCAAATTGTAAATAATTAACAGCCACTATTTAGCCTCCCATACTTAATCGTTTGTTCGTTCGTTCGTTTCAGCCAAATGACGTTCATTGCTGGACAAAGTACTTAATCCATACTTACCTAATATTCAATACAAACTCTGTCAGGCTGTTTGTTTGTTACTCTACTTTTTTCGTAAACTTCTGGACTAAAGATGTATATGGAGAGAAAGATTTTAAGACTTAGAGAAAAAACAAAGAAAAACTTTTATCCCAAACTTTGGAAAACGCGCGTATCACAAGTTTTTCTGTGACTGATCGAAAAATGGGACTATTCCCACCTCTCGTCCCCACAACTGCAACTCCTGTGTAGGGATCTACAGCTTGACCGCCAATTAAAACCCAACCAGTGAAGGACGATCAGATCGACAGTGAACCTGATAAAACCTAGTAAGTATGTAATTTCACTCACCATAATATGTTTTTGTGCCTATCTTTATGTACGTCACTCCGCCATTTTCTAGATTATGTTGTTGCATGCATTTCACAAACTGCCACAAATCTGTAAATTTAAGAAATGACCCTTGAACTTTAGAATTTACTTACTTACACATTTTATTTGAAAATAGATTTTTCCAAAACCATAATCCAATAATATGGTATCCTTCCGTTTGGCCAAATTACTTTTCGCCAAATTTCACTTCACAAACAACTTATCGCCAAAGTTTCATTTCCCAAATAAGCTTTTAGCAACTGTACTTTTCGCAACTAATTCATTTGGTCAAATTAACATTTGGCCAAATTTTACTTGGCAAATGTTTATATAGCAAATGTTTTATTTTGCCAAATATTATATCCCAAATAATTTGCTTGGTCAAATTGACACTTCACATACTTACGAGTACCCACCGTTACCCACAAATCAAAGCATAAGGCACATGATCATGATTTTCACAATAATTTTATGTAAAACAGAGAGATTGCAGAAAATAGTATGGTTGCAAAAAGTAGGTATTGTAGAAAATAGTAGGTTAGGTTAGGTTAGAACAGTGACCCTTAATGCGCGAAGGCGAGCGAAGCGTGCCGCGGCAGCGGCCGCCGAGCGCTAGAATCATCTCTATTGTTAATGAATCATTTGGAAATTTCGATAAAAAGAATGAAATATGAAAATTTATTTAGAAATTTTTTTATATTATAACTACCCACTAAACAAAATAATAACCACAAGCTAATTTGTATTCCATTCTATGCACCAATCAAATTGTTTTGTAAATAGTTTATCGTGAAATATTTTTGCCAAATGAAACATTTGGCAAAACATACTTTGCCAAACGATAATTTGCTGAACAATAATATGCCAAAAACGACATTTGCGAATTAAAAGTTTGCAATAAGTTGTTTTGCCAAATGAAAATTTGCGAAACGTTGTTTGCGATGTGATAATTTGGGAAACGTTTTTTGGCCAAACATTAGTAATCCCAATAATATGGATAATAATAATTTGTCTGTCTCGAATCGCCTACAAACAACGTTTCACATATTACATAGAATGTATCGAAGCAATCACGAAAACGAATCTCTTCTTTCTTGAGGCGCAAGTACCTAAATCGTGAATTATATGTGATAATGCTGATTAAAACGAGTTAATACCTTTTACTTCACTGGGAATCGAACCCAGGCTGCTATTGCGCTATTAGGCCTTACCTTTTTTGACGTTTGTTAAAGTCAAAGTAAGATGGTGGAACCCAGCCTAATTACCTAACAAGAGAGAGTTTATTAATTAAACCAAAGCTAGTTAGTTAGTAGTTAGGGCTAGTTACTTACGTGCTGTATCCCCAACCAACAAATGAGCATGCCCAATGATGGGCAAAGCGCCCGGAAATGCTGGGGGCTTCTTTACATTCGGCTTGAGCACCCAATAACATGCGAACGCCAACAACAACACGAATGCTTGTATAAACACTGTTATGTACATGACTATGTAGTGCGAGTGATGCTACGTGACTGTTACGGACACTGAATATAACTTAATCAACATAATAGGTATTAAGCCGTCAATTGATGTTATGTATCAAGGGGTTATTGTCGATTTGCCGAAAAAAGCAGTGTAAATTCGTCACACTTTTAATATTTTGGAGTACATTTGACATGTAATATTATCACGTTTATGACGAATTTAGGTACTTTCAAAAGTGTGACGAATCGACTTCGTGGCAAATTGACGATAACGTGACAATTTTGATTCTCAAAATAAGTTTCGTGCAACCATATCTCATAAAGAGCTACCGTATAATAAATTTAAAGGTATAGTTAAAGATCACATGCTTAAAAAAGCCTATTATACAACTCGATATTTTATTAATGATAAGTCATCCTGGGAGTAGGATTATGGTCCTCTCATGCTCGCACTAAAAAGAATTAAAATGAAAAGTAATGTATAAACTAATAATAATCTCTCAAATGTTATAGAGTCATGCTTCTCAATCTGGACTGTTACTTAGCTTTATTATTAGTTTTTGTTTTTTTTTAAAGAGATAACTTGGAATTGTCATTCTCACTAAAATGTCTCTGGGGTGGTGGCGTAGTGAGGCGGGTCGTTACATTCCCTCTAATATGGTCGAGTGAAGCGATGGCTGGTTCACTCGTCATGTCTGTGAACAGGCGCTGCTTTCGGGGACTGGTCAATCCAAGTTATTCAAATTTATGTATGCGAGTCATTTCTACTAGTACCTTAATATGTAAGTCTAGATATTAGCACGTCACTACCTTGTTTAATATACCACGCAATCTTGTATACCCATTCTTATGATACACCATACAAGAATGCATGGTAAATTCAGTGAACTGCTCCTGAATCGAATGTACCTACTACTACTATTTCTATTTATTTATATTAACCGGCAGACAGTGGTGACTGAGTTTGTTGCGGCGCTTCTTCTCAGCACTTGCCAAATGTTGGTCTCGAAGCGCTGGTAGGGTAAAAAGATTATGAGACATGTAGAGGCTCCTTAAGAGCAAAATGACGATTTGTAAGAACTATTTATTAGTCTAAACAAATAAAGAAATTTTGACTTTGACATACTAAGTTCACTTTACGACACGTTCACAAGGCTGTTGTAGTTTTCGTACTAAATCTTTTGATGGCGATTTTAATATGAATACGATTCGAACTCGAAAGTTTTTCGAGAAGCCTAAACACTCGTGGTCTGTAACAGTAACGTCCACAGGAGTATAGAAGGCACAAAATAGAAAATTACCTATACCTACTCAAGCAAAAAAAAATGTGGGCAAAATAAAAATATGTTTTTTTTTGTCATGGTTAAACTTCTACCATAAATTCTAGCAGTAAGTACCTACCTAAATAAAATCTTATCACAACGTAGATGGCAATTCACCGCCAAGATTGGCTACATCATCAATAGAGGTTTTAACTTCTTCTGCCTCTCTTATTAAACATAGCTTAAAAGTGGGTTCAAACTAAAGCATATTCATTCCAGTGATTCAATTGAACCCAGGACCTCCAAAAAAGATGTAGGCAGGTCTCCAGAAATAAGTAGTTTCTAGGAAACAGAAATAAAACTGAAAAACTTGTTTACTTCTTTCTTTCTTCTAATTTAATACAGCTTTATTTACACGATTATGCTAATCATGTTTTTGTAATGTCACTATTTCCATACCCAAAAATGTTTATTCTTACATAAACAATATTAAGTTTAGTTCATTTTGTGTACCTAAATATTTTTTTCTACGAAATGATTTTAAATTGACAGCAGGCTCATAATAATTAACAAATCGTATTGGTTATAAATACTTTATTTACATAATTGTGTAAGTAAATATTATTAGTCAACCGTATTGATTGCTTAATTAAGATATTGTACCATGCCCATTTATTATAATTTAGTCAGTTTCTCAATACAATACGATATGGTTATATGTTGTTTACCAATGCAACTTCTATCTTATTTAACTTGCTTAGCTCTGAAGTCAAGCTTTGCTCTGTCATGAGGTCATTGGCAGGTAGCTAATAGCTCATAAGATAGGCCCCCATAATTTTTAATTGTCCGTGGTGCATATCTTTTTATAAAGGTTACTAAACCTTTGTTTGTCACCTGTCATCCGCTTTGCAACAGAGGAAAGTCGAACCTTAACTTCGAACTCCTCCTATGTTCTTCTGATTAATTTCGTTGCGGGTTCAATGACAGTTTAACTTTCCCCCGGGACAAACTTGACCTTTATTGGTTGGGTTTTTATTGGCGGTCAAGCTGTAGATCCTGGCTACGCAGGAGTTGCAGTGGTGGGAAATAGGTGGGAATAGTCCCGTGTCATGAGTGGAAAAGCTACACAGAGCTAAGTAATATAGCCAGGTACCGAGGTCCTTTTCTTGAAACCTGTTCGTACGGTTATCTGCATCTTCTTGCCTTATTTAAATAGTATTAAAGTAACTTCTGGCAGCAAGAATCTGGAGTGGAGACCACGTACTGGAAAACGTAGCGTGGGACGTCCACCCATAAGGTGGACCGACAAGCTCAGAAAGTAGGAAGGCGCTGGATGCAGGCCGCTACCAACCGGGCGATGTGGAAATCATTGGAGCAGGCCTATGTTCAGCAGTGGACGTCCTGTGGCTGAAATGATGATGAAAGTGTCTTCGATCGCCTCTCCAAAGCTATATAATGCCCTGACACTGGTGTGAGGAGCAGTTCTTGTTTGATCACCAACTTTTTTATATCAGCAATCACTTTGTAGTCCCTTAGCAGGTGGATCAGGATGACTTTCATCGAGCTTAAGGCTAGTTTCATTCCTGTAATACAAATTAAATCACAATGAGTAAGTAAGTAGATTGTTCTTCTTTTGTTTTTGTTGTCAAAATTTAAGTTAGACCCATGACCTTTAACTGTGGTGCAAGTTAAGCAATAAGGACAAGTCTATTTGATAAATTATGGTTAAATATTAATGAAAATCAGAGGCTTGAATAACCATCTAACTTAATTACAAAATAACTAGGACTAATTTGTTCGCTACATAGGTACCTAGATCGTACCGGTATCAGTCTTAAAAAAGATCTGAATTTAACTCTGCAGTGCAAAGATATCAGTAAAGACTACCTGGTTCATCATGAATCCCTAACCAAACTAAGACCTAGCTATTTCAGTGAGATATTTAAGTTACGGGACTATTCCCACCTCTCGTTCCCACCGCTGCAACTCCTGTGTAGCCGGGATCTACAGCTTGACCGCCAATAAAAACCCAACCAGTGAAGGTCAAGTTTGTCCCGGGGGAAAGTTAAACTGGCAACGAAATTAATCATAACATAAAATATTTAAGTTAGTGTGTCCCATCTGGGAATTCAACCTAGGATCTCCGATCAAGAGTTTTCACTAGACCTTGAAGGCATTTTGACCGAAAGAAAATAAGAGATTTTCTTTCATGACTTACCAATACACGATCGTCTTCCCAAGCCAAATGTAGCATACGGTGGCCTTGAGCTCCCATCCAGCCATCTCTCGGGCTTGAAGGCTTCTCTTTCAGCTCCCCAGGAGTGGTGGCGGTTCATGGCATGGATGAATAATAAGCAGTTGCTGCCAGGGTCGATGCTGTATTTACCTGGAACGAACATAAAATTATCCTGCCTGCCGCCGCTTGATTCAGAGGGCAAAGAAGAAGAACATAAAATTATTGTAGTTTTAATGCAACAGAAATCATTGCAACAAAAACTCCCGCCATGCTTATAAAAGCTCTTATACTCCTCATCATCATCATTTCAGCAGTAGGACGCCCACTACTGAACATAAGCCTCCCTCAATGATTTCCACAATGGCCGGTGGTGACGGCCTGCATCCAGCGCCTTCCCGCTAAAAACTACTTACCTACTTACCAAAAAATAATAATTAATGCTACATTTCCCTAACTAGGGAAATAATGGATTTAGGGGTAGCTAAATTGGGGTGTAACATTTATCTTCGCGCTTAATTATTGTTATATTATAAATAAATAAATCTTTGGAAAATTTCACACATGGGTGCTAGCTTGACGGATATACTACATATACATATACATTACATTATATTACATAGTAACACCCAGACCCGTCATAGAAATCAAAATGCATCATTTCAATTTCTGCCCGGCCGGGAATCGAACCCGGGACTTCTCGGCATAGTAGTCCGTTCTGAACCACTACACTAAACGGCCGACGTATTTATAGAGCTTTTAGATAAGTTATTCTAGAGTTAACTTTTATTAATCATACTTACTAAGGTCCATAGAATTCTTTGTTTTCCTTGTTAAAATGCTAACCACTGGATATAAACGCAAAACTTCTAAAATCACAGCATGCAAATAAATGAAATTATTCAGATCGTCCATCTTTACTTCTCGTGTTGAATCGCTCAATACATTTTGAATTCTGTAAACAATATTTTTAAATTGAAAGGATCAAGTAGGTAAGTATTCAATAGACGAAGAGAAAGATAAGAAAATATTATTATAGAGTGGGTTCAGTGGGTATCGAACCAAAACCTAGCTAACTATTATAGGTAGGTATTTAACTTTAATAGGCCAGGTGCTATTCGTGCAGGTGCTATTTAGGAAATGGTATAAGAAAGTGTTGGGTGCATGACATCATGACGTTCTATACCTACGATAAACCCCAGAAGTCCATCGAAGGGGTGTAATAGGAACTCTGATTTAAATGAAATATGCACTATGGTGCTCTACTCTTAATTCTATGGAGTGTATGAGGTTGATTGAGTTGTTCTGTGTATGAAAGAAGCCAAAACTCTTTGAATTGGTTTGGCGGTTAAAGCAGGCCTGTGGAGATGAACAGGCCTGCTTTAACCGCCAAACCAATTCAAAGAGTTTACATCGAAAACAAAACACGCACGATGGCCCACCTACAGGATACTATTCGACAAGGCCTCACATACGACATACGAGCGAACATTGACTCACGCACGCGTATTCTTGTGTATGATGGAAGAAAATAAAGAAAATGGTACTAAATACTGTGCAGTATTTAACTGCCTAAATAATAATAAAAACACAGAATGTACTTTTTTAAGTTTTAAGTTGCCTCAAGACACTGAGAGGTAAATAAGTAGTTAAAATTATTCATGATAATTCATGCTAAATCATGTAGTTATTTCCTCAGCCATTTTCCGCAGTTTGGCATCTCACGTCACATCATTTTACCGAAGTCAGCCCTATAGCTTCGGCGAGGTGCCGATCACTGACGTTTGTCAACAAAATGGTGCTTAGGTAACTCTTGAGACAGGCTAAATTACACCATATTGTTAATGACATTGAGCATACATTTTTTTAAATACCTTTGCGAAGTAAAACTTCTGTACGTAGTACTTATTATTATTCTGTGGTTAAAGCATTAAAAAGTATCAATCAAAACCTAATAATCAATTGGCAAATAACCCCTTCTAGCGCAGTCAGGTAAAACTCAATTAACTTACTCCGTATAAACACGTTCCTGCACTTCAGGATTGGATCCAATCATGACTAATATAAAAGTCAAAGAATTCACTAGAGTGCTGTAACCGCCAAAAATAATTCCATGAATGTCATCAACTGTGTTCTTTTCAGAGGAGACCCCTTGAATTTCCAGCCCCAGTAAGAAGTCCAATAAAGTCTCTGATGCTGAAATTAAAGGTTCAATTTTTAACGTTTATTTGCCTGAAATTACGAAAAAAACTTACAACAAGACAACTTATTTCCCTGAGTTTAATTTTATTACCTGATTTTTTCTTGAACTCTACTCGTTTCATCGTAATAAGCTGAAAACAATTCAATTTATTAATTAGCAAAAAAAATACTTTAGATATTTAAGTATCGAACTTTTGCTTACCATGTAAAATCGCTCGATATTAATATTCATTCAATACTACAAAAATATCCTATTCATCGTTGAAGCGTTGGGAAAAGTTAAAGTACCTACTTATTTGAAATTATTATTGTTCGTTCTTTTCAGCCAAAATTGGGCAATTAGGCCTCCTCTAATGATTTTCACAACGACCAGTCCTGTGCTACCTATATTCTAGATACTTCCTGCGACCTTCACCAGATCGTCGGTCCACCAAGTGAGAGACCTAACCATAGGTACTTCCGAATTACTTACCTCGTTAGTCAAAGCCTTCATAGTCCTAACACATGCATCTTGTCTCCGTTTTAATCTAGACAATCTGAAAATAAAAGTTTTATGCTTCATAAATGACCGATGCCGTTCATAAAGAACATCCATTGTTTCTTGCATGCACGTCTTGTGGGATGCTATAGATTGCAGCTCATCTTCAATGTCACCATAAGTGGATTCTGGAGAAAATAAACGGTTATTTTAAAATATTTGCTTTCATTTCTGTGTTCTAGTTTTTAAGTAATTGTTCTATTACTTTTTAACTGACTTCAAGAACCATAAATTTGGATTTAAAGCGTCGCATATTTGCTATGCGCAGTGCAGGTTAAAGTCTAACATTATCAGCATCCTTTAGAAGTCCACTGCTAGCTAAGGTCTGCTATATAGAGAACGAAACAACAACCGTATCTGTCTACAAACTCATCGTCATCATTTCAGCCACAGGACGTCCACTGCTGAACATAGGCCTCCCCTAGAAGCAGTCCTGGATTTGTCAATAGGCCGTATATCCCGCGGCCTAATTGCGGCAGCGGCCTAATTGCGGCAGCGTCCTAGGGGCGGCAGATTTCAGATGACGCTTACTCGATTTCAGAAGATAAAAGTTAAATAAAGATCCAACCCCACCATAAGTTATAAAACTTACTGAGCAAAATTCCCATTGCAGCATTTTGTAAGCATTCCGTCTGATCAAAAAATCCTTTTCCAACTTTGGATTCCAACTCTTCAACCAGGATCTTCGCGTGTCGGTTCCACACTCCCGTCCGAGCTGACGCTGCATCAAACATCGGCTCCATAAGAGTGCGACGCTTCTCCCAGTCTGGAACTAAAACGGGAATTGAAAAGGGTAGAGCTAGTAATAAGTCTTCGTTTAACTACTATAGTTAAATAGGTAAGTAGCTGTGCCTGCAATGTAGTACGCGCGTAAAATTAGTTTGAATATTTTTCCCGATTTCCCAACATTTTTCATTGATGCTCTGCAGACTGCACTAAGCTAAAGGTTAGTATTTCTATGTAGGTAATGTAACGTTCTTACGAATGGTACGATACAGTTAAAATGTACGACATTTAGTTCGTGAAAAGATGATAGGTACACTAACATCACATCACAGAGCGGCTCGTTATTCTGTTACAAGTAAAAGCTCTAGCTAAACTCACCTTAATAGATGCAGCTTCTATTAGCTTAGCGTGATGGTATAATAGCCTATAGTTTTCCTCGATAAATGGGCTATCCAACACATCCAACATAAGAAGAAGAAACTTAGCAAAGTCGGGTACGTTTATTACCTGTGGTAGTTGCAAGTGCCTGACCGAAAAATGCTTGCAAAGAATCCTCGAGTAGAAAAACTTTTTCCGTGCACGAATTAGCTACTTTTTCACAGTCATTAGGGTTGGATATAGCTGTAAAACGACAATAATTATTATGAACAATTGCAAACCTTTACACAAACTGCCCAATAGAACCAAGTAAGTAGGAGGTAAAGCCCGGTCTGTGAACACGTAGAATTTTGTCCAATGACCCCAAGCTACCCATCCTTATCGCTCGCGCGTAATTATGTTGCTGTCGCGCTCGCACACTCACTGCGGGCGCCCGTCGCACAGTCGCGTTGAGTGTGCGAGCGCGACAGCAACATAATTACGCGCGAGCGATAAGGATGGGTAGCTTGGGGTCATTGGACAAAATTCTACGTGCTCACAGATCAGACTATAGGTACTGTACTATTTAACTACTTAGAAAGTACCTAGTTATACTGACCATAGTAAGTGTATGACTGATTGGCCCCTGAATAAAAATAAGTCATGCCTCCTTGTTTCGTACAATCTTCTTGCATATCCAACAGTCGAGGCCAAAAAACTGAAAATTAAAAATTCCCAGTTCAGCACGAGTAGTAAGTACTAATTTTACTCTTATAAGAAGTCAACATCGCACGGTTGGTAGCCATTGTCATTGGTGGAGGCCTATGTTCAGCAGTGGACGTCCTGTGGCTGAAATGATGATGATGATGATGATGAAGTCAACCTAAATGGTAGAGAATGCGTATTGTTATTAAGTCCGCCATTTTACAAACTTGCGTTCAATAAAGAGAAACCACATACACGCTTTTCTGATAGCGCAATGACGTAATGACACAGTTTCCCAGGTTCGATTCCTGACCCGGTCAGTTCAGTGAACGATTTATTTTCTAAGTAAGTACTCGTAGTCTGTTTATTTATACAGTGTGTCCGGGTTTGTAGTGATCAAACTTTAAGGGCGTAATCTAGTTACAATTTTATCGATGAAAATACTTCAAATTTGGGGCTTGACCCATTTCTCGCAAAATTACGAGGATTTAAGTTTTTAATTTTTGGTTTTCACCTCTTCCTTCAAAAACAAGTGAAAGCGTGGGTAGCTTAACACTAATAAGCAAAAGTTTTATATCATGCGATAGCCAATAAAATTATCTATTAGCAGAAGTAGAAAACAGATACAAGTTTCATACATTTTAAGGGAGTAAGAATGGATTTAATTAGAAAAAAACATGACTTTTTTCACTTCTTTTTCAGTTATTTTCCAACACAAGAAAAACCAGGTCGTTAAGGTATGTTTTATTTGCATTGTATTATTAGTATTTGAGCTATTCTACAAAACGAACGTAAATTTATTAGTCTACGTCTATTAGTTTCGACGTAATTGTTGAACAAAGATACCCCTTCCCAGCGGTTTCCATAGCGCACGCGACATGCGAAAATGCACTGCCTGAAAGATTCACACAACCTATTCCGATTACTATGGAAACCGCTGGGAAGGGGTATCTTTGTTCAACAATTACGTCGAAACTAATAGACGTAGACTAATAAATTTACGTTCGTTTTGTAGAATAGCTCAAATACTAATAATACAATGCAAATAAAACATACCTTAACGACCCGGTTTTTCTTGTGTTGGAAAATAACTGAAAAAGAAGTGAAAAAAGTCATGTTTTTTTCTAATTTAATCCATTCTTATTATAATGGGAATAATTGAAATGAAATAACGTATTTCTGTGAAAGCCGAAGATCGAGTGTCTTTTATTTTATCATCGATAAAATATTACATAGACAAAACATTCTATAAAGTTTAAGATTACCTATAGTTTATTTGATGTTCAAACTACTTTCTAACACCCCAACTACAGCAAATAAACAATAATTACAAAAACAATAACAGTTTATCTAACAGTCCATTTGACTAATTCCTAAACTTTCAATACATTTATAATGTTTTATGGGACATAACGCTTTAGTCAGGACATCAGCTGGCATTGCATTAGTAGGCATGTACTTCAAATCAATTATTTTATCATTAATCACATCTTTCACAAAATGATATCTAATATCAATATGTTTGCTTCTCTTTTGACATACATAATTTGCCACTAATTTCTGTGCGCTTTGACTATCGTTATACATTAGAACAGTACTTAGATTACCAGTTAATTCAAACAGGAAGTTTCTTAAATATATAGCCTCTTTACTAGCTTCAGAAATGGACATATACTCTGCTTCCATACTAGATAGAGCCACAGTTCTCTGTTTTTTACTCTCCCAAGAAACTGCTGAACCTGACATAGTAAAACAATAACCAGTATAAGACCTGCGGTCTACAGTATTACTAGCCCAGTCGGCATCAACAAATCCAACAAGTTCAGATTTTTCTTTTACATATTTTAGACAATAATTCTTGGTTTTCTTTAAATATCTGAGTATTCTTTTTGCATAACTCCAATGTGTATTAGTGTGACATTTGTTAAACTGACTAAGAAAACTGACACAAAAAGAAATATCAGGCCTAGTAAGTACTGATAGGTACATTAGACTGCCTATCAATTGTTGGTAAGGAATCTCAGGATTGCATGTATCAGGCTTTTCAATATCTAATTTACATTCCATAGGAGTAGTTGCAATTTTACAATCTAACATATTAAATTTATCCAGCAACTGTTCTACATATTTTTCCTGATCCAGAGTAATGCAATTCAAATCTTTATCAACTTTTACCCTTACGCCTAAACATTGTTGAACCTGTCCTAAGTTTTTAATCTTAAAGTTAGAACTCAACACAGATATTAATTCTTCAGTTTCTTTCTTACTGTTGGAATAAACAAAGAAATCGTCTACATACAAGGCAATTATTATTTTAACATCATTGTACATTTTTGTAAAAACACAAGGTTCTAATTTACTCTTTTTGAATTCTAACTTACAAAGACATTGCTCTACCCTTTCATACCATGAGCGAGAGGACTGCTTTAAGCCATAAATAGCTCTATTTAACTTTACAATAACCTTTTCCTTCTTATTATTATCATTAATATCAGGCTTAATCATATAAATGTCCTCTTTTAGATATCCATTCAAAAAAGCTGTTTTCACATCTAAATGTGTAATATCAAGATTTAATTGTACAGACAAAGCAAATAAGAGCCTAATTGTGGAATGTTTCACTACAGGTGAATATGTTTCATCATAATCAATACCGGGTCTCTGTGTGAAACCTTTTGCTACCAAACGCGCTCTATAACGTATACTATTATCAACATCAATCTTTCTTTTAAAAATCCACTTACATTGAACTAAAGTCTTTTCATTAGGTAACTTTTCAACCGGCACCCATGCATCATTGTCATCAAATGCCTGCAGCTCGTCCTTCATTGCCTCAATCCACTTGTCTCGATCTGGACTCTCCAATGCCTCTCTGACAGTCACAGGATCACAAGATGGCTCTGAACTAGACGTGGTGCATAAGTTGGTATACCCATACCGTTCTGGTGGCCTTCTCACTCGTTTGGGTATTACTGGAATTGCCGGTTCTGATAACATTGTTTCCTCCTCCTCTACAGATGTTTGAGATTGCTGCAAAGTTGAATCCAAATCAGTCAAAGCATTAGACTCTGAAGGTCCTACTGTGTCATCATGCGACTCATTTTCAGTGAAATCTACAGGGCTCATAATGACAACCAACTTTTCTTCATCAATGTTATTGCTACTGCTTGGAACCTCTGATTGGACAATATCCCCAACTGAAACTGATACATTAGAATCTGATGTACAGTTTCCTTTTGCATTCTCATGTACAATAACATCTCTACTGGTTGTTATACATCTTTTGATGGGGTCATAAACTCTGTATCCCTTTACATTATCTGAGAAGCCGACTAATATGTGCTGTCTTGATTTACTATCCCACTTTAGTTGTTTCTCTTTTGGTATGTGAACCATAACATGACTGCCAAATATTCTAATATGGGCTAAATCTGGTTTCTTGTTTGTCCAGAGCTCATAAGGAGTTTTATTATTTAGTCCTGATGCTACAGATCTATTCTTAAGATAGACAGCGGTGTTTGTTGCCTCTGCCCAGAACTTCTTATCTAATCCTGCATCAAATAATAAACAACGGGCTCTCTCTACAATTGTTCTATTAGTTCGTTCACTCAAACCATTTTGTTCGGGAGTGTATGGATTGGTCTTTTGATGTATTATGCCACTCTTTTTTAGGAAATTCTCAAATTCATTGCTACAAAACTCTAACCCATTATCAGTTCTGAATACTTTGATTTTTCTACATTGTTGGTTCTCTACCAATTCCTTATATTCCCTGAAGTACTTGAAAACTTCTCTTTTTTCTTTGAGGAAATAGACAAACACCATTCGAGTAAAATCATCAACAAATATAAGAAAATACCTTGCTCCACCAATTGAAGTAACCTCCATGGGGCCACAGACATCAGCGTGGATAACTTCCAATGGCTCGCTGCTCCTCGTTCCCACATGGCCAAATGGTGAGCGCGACTGCTTTCCTTCACAGCACACGGTACACGAGTTTTTGTTGATCACGGAGTTATCAGTGCACGATATTCCTGTCACTGCTCCATCTTTCATCTTGTTCAGATCGTTCATATTCAGATGTCCAAGTCTCCTGTGCCACATTTCACTGCTTGCTGCTGAAGAGCTTGATGTAAACAAACACTGTTTCTTTTCTATGACCATCTTGTAGACACCATCTATCAGATTTGCTACAGCCACTAATGTGTTCTGTCTGTTGTAAACATGGCAACAATTCTCCTTAAAATCGACTTTATTCCCATTCTTGATAAGTTGACTGATGGAAATTAGGTTTGTGGTAAGGTTAGGTACACACAACACATCTTTCAACGTCACTTCATAAAGGGAATCCGGAGTAACGGTCATGATATCAACATCCCCAGAGCATAAAACTGGCATAGCATGTTTATATTTGGAGTCATATGTGTACTCGCACCGCTATCCAAATAGAAGTCCTGTTTGCTGTAATTTCCACTCAAGAAAACTGCCGAAAATGCGTTTGTTTTCTTTATCTGAGGCTGATTACTCTGTTGTTTACATTGAGATTTGTAATGTCGGGTAGATCCGCCGATTTTATTCCGCGGGATTTATTTTACGTTTTTTGAAAAACTTAACAGGGATGCGTGCAAACTAGCTTAAACTGAAAGGTTAAGCAATAAGCTTTTTAGATCAGTGCTCCAGTATATAATAGTAGTCTTTGGATCAGTGTGAGGCCCTTAGATTCAATCGTGATTTTAGAAGTAACAAGCGTCCAAATATTTTTTCACAAAATGGTAATGACGTTTTCCTAATGGTAATGATTTTATTAAAATGGTAATGATCTTATGTTAATGGTGATGACGAAATATATTTTATAGTAATACATTAAATTAAAATTACTTAAAAACTAAAATTTAAATATAATTGTTTAGCTAAACACCAATTTTATCTGTGTTATTTTCCTAGCTAAGCACGTACCTATTAAAGAATGGGTTGGAAATAAAAATAAATGTATTCAATATTTTAATGAATTTATTGAATTTGGAACAATACGGACATTAGTTAATTTTTTTTTACGTTCCTAATATTATTCAGAATCAGAAAAAATATATATTTACACCAATGAGGATTTTGATTGAAAAATATGCCTAGGTACTCTTACTTAGACTTACACAATAGTCAACATACAAGAAATGAATAAAAAAAACGTCTTTTCGTAAACTAATAAAAAACCTTCTCATTTAAAAACAAAGCTTAAAGAACAATGGGACAAAACGTCCCCAGAACTGTAGCACTTTAATACCTACCTTGTATGATAGACCATGCTAATACCCGACCGATCTCTCTAGCTACAATCACGGCAAAGGTCCTTGACAGTGTGCTTGACTCTCTACTAGATAAATATTTAAAATCACATAATGCTCAATTCGGGTTTAAGCCTGGACTGTCGACCGAGAGCGCCATCCTTAGTCTTAAGCACACTGTCAGGTACTACACGGATCAGGGGACTTCCATTTACGCATGCTTCCTCGACCTCTCCAAGGCGTTCGATCTTGTGTCTTATGACATCCTTTGGGATAAGATGAGGAGGCCGGGCGTCCCGTCAGAAGTATCACAAATATTCCATTATTAGTATGCTAACCAGATTAACAGCGTAAGATGGGCTAACGTTTTTTCTGAGGAGTATGGGTTGCAGTGCGGGGTGAGACAGGGTGGGCTGACGTCTCCCAGGCTTTTCAACCTATACGTAAATGACCTCATTGTTGCCCTTAGCAGTATGCGTATCGGATGCTGGGTAGATGGTGTTTGTATCAACAACATAAGCTACGCTGATGATATGGTACTGCTGGCGCCAACAATGGGGGCTCTCAGAAAGATGGTGGGTGTGTGTGAAGCGTATGCTAAATGCCATGGCTTATTTGTATAATGTGAAGAAGAGCGAATACATGGTATTTAAGGCCGCCAGTAAATGTCCAAACGTGGTATGGTACCCGACCTCTTGCTGAATGGGGTAAAGTTAAACAGAGTCACTAAATTTAAATATCTCGGACACTACGTTACTGATGACCTTAAAGATCATGTTGATATCGAGAGGGAACGAAGGGCGCTGGCAGTAAGGTGTAATATGTTGGCTCGCAGGTTTGCCCGATGTAATGACCACGTCAAGATCACTCTGTTTAAAGCATACTGTCAGAGTCTATACACGGGAAACCTATGGACCACGTACTCGCAGAAATCGCTTGGCGTCCTTCGGGTCCAATATAACAACGGTTTCAGGGTGCTGTTGGGCTTGCCTCGCTTCTGCAGTGCTTCGGAAATGTTTGCTCAGTCGCATACTGACGGCTTCTTTGCTGTCCTATGCAAGAAGACTGCCTCGTTGCTCAGTAGGATACGGGCGAGCCCCAACAGTATCCTGAAGACCGTGGCGGAGAGGTACGACTCTCCTATTATCCGACTCATTTCCTTCGGCTACTTCTTACCGAACGGGTTGGATAATTAGTGGTATGTTATAATAAGTAAATTACTAACATAGTTGTATAAGGCACCCATTTACTAACCATGTGGATCATTGTTATCTTTAAATGAATAAATTGAATTGAATACTATAATTTTATTATATGACAGCTCAAGTGTGACATGTGACAACTCGACCCCTGCTACAACTCAAACCCTGCGACAACTTGATTTTTTTCAACACTCAACACTTTTAACTTACTTCAAAATAATGGTTTCACGACTGCTGGACAGTGGCGGCGTAGCATGGGTTGGCACCCGGGGCATAGCACAGCACAGCATCCCCCGTCATAAGTCCTTAATGTAAGTAAGTTGGGTATACATATAGTGGGGAGGTAAGACACCCCAAAATGGTCTGGTGCACCCCCTTTTTTGGGTTACCGATTGAATGAATGAAAGGTGTTAGTTCGAATGAGCTATATGATACTAATCGCAACACACAGGGGTCCAGTTGTCGAACTGTCGTAGGGAACCTACGACAGTTCGACCCCGATGACAACTATGATACTTATTGTAAACCATTTAGCTCCATCAATCAATGCCTGAACAGAATCTAGAATAAATGCTCAGAGTAGTCGCAGGGGTTGACGTGTCGCAGTGTTCGACTTGTCACAGGGGTCGAGTTGTAATAGAGATCGACTTGTCGCAAGGATCGAGGTGTCCAGGTCGAGTTTTCTTAACGCTCAAGCAGTCGTGATACCGTTTGAAGTAGGTCAAAAGTAATTTAATCGAGTTGTCGCAGGGGTCAAGTTGTCGGAGGGTTCGAGTGGTCGTAGGGTTCAGCTGTCGTATGGTCCAGCAGTCGTGAAACCATTTGAAGTAAGTCAAAAGTGTTGAGTGTTGAAAAAAATCAAGTTGTCGCAGGGTTTGAGTTGTCGCAGGGGTCGAGTTGTCACAGGAGTCGAATTGTCCCGGGGTCAAGCTGTCGTGATACCCATTGAAGTCGGTCAAAAGTGATTTTGTATGTATTTTTTCAGGGTTGCTTATGGATTCTTATTTTAGATATAACTTTTTTCTGAGACATGCATGTGACATGCATGTCTCAGAAAAAAGTTATATATATAGTAAATAACTTGAGCTGTCATATTATATAGCCTGACCAGGAACATAAAAACCCTGGCATAGAGGCGCGTCAATTGCATTTGATAGTGCAACACTGAGTACAGTCGTACCTGTGTTAAATTAATAGGCTAACTTTATGTATCAGGATTCAGGATTACGGGCTAATTTGATATTTTCATGAATTAACGAAAAAATATTATTATAGGTAACCTGGTTTAAATAAATTAAATGAAAACATCAATCGAGCTAGTAGGATTTATTTTATTATTCATCAATAATCAAATTCAGAACTTGAATATTCAACTGCAATGTCTGCTCATGAACGCTTCAAACTCGGTACTTCTTTCCCAATTCCATAAAATTCAATACTTAGAAAGTGACAAAAAACTTTAAAATAGGTAGTTGAAACAAACTACAGCTAATTTTCATAGTGGACTGTACTAAACTATAAACATGTCAGTCAATTTGACAACCTTTGTCGAAAACATTATTCAATGAAAATATTGTCCGTACCCTTAGTATTCTCTTCGACAAATACTTTAACACATTGTGAACCACTTTTCTTTCACGACTATAGAAAGATTTTAGCAATTTAATTCACAAAATCAATTGCGCACATTTAAAATAAAGTTTGTTTACACTTTGACAGCAATAGACTGACATGCAAGGTGACATGTCAATGAAGTTTTCAGTTACTGTTGCCATTAAAAGAAATTAGTACCATTAGTTTTCCGCAACATGGCGAGGGTTTTTATGTTCCTGGTCAGGCTATAATAAAATTATAGTATTATCATGTACTATCATATTATAAGGTAGGTATTAAAGTGCTACAGTTCTGGGGACGTTTTGTCCCATTGTTCTTTTAGGAAACCATTCATAGTCATCATTACCATATACAAAGTGTCATCACCATAAGCCTAAATGATATGGTAATGATGTTAATGGTAATGACGAAAACGATTTTAAAATTATATAAAAATAATTGTCACCACTATTGGGACACCTCAATATCGCCATTTTTTTATTGTAATCACATGCTACAAAGTGCTAATTATTAGAAAAATATCGATATATAAAACTTACCAAATCGCACAAAATGGGAATGACGCGAGCCGATGACAAACTGCGAGTGTCTCTCGTTTTCGGAGTTTAAAAAGTCTCGGAGCTGCGTAAATTTTACGTGCATTCTGTTCTGTTACGAGCAACGAATTGAAGAGTGGGACGCGCGGACACAAGCGGACACAAGTCGCGTCGCGGCCACATTAAAGAACCTTTGATGCTGCCGCGATGGCTATGACGATTTCTCGTGACAATATTTCAATTCATGATTCCATTTTATTGGCTAATACGATTTCAATATAATTTTGTTATTTTGTCACGGTAAATATGTACATTTTAAATTTATAATCAAAATCTGGTCTGTGTATAGGTAAAGTAAAAAAAATTGAAAGACAACGGCAAAGGTCAGTATTTTTACTGTGATGGTAATGACGTTTAGTGCGTGTTTTCTTGATTATCGAAATAACTTGAAGTATTTAATCAATATGGATCATGGCGCCTTATGTGGAAACTTGTATGAATCGTTATTCAGAAGTTTAATTTACCAGAACTACAACAGTTTTTTTTTTATCGATCGGAACATAAGTTTTTTACTGTTTCGCGGATTTACCCTGTCCAAACTGCTTACAACGATAACACTTGACACTTGACTTCTCTGATTTGACATTTGATGAGTCGGGCATAGACTTTCCATTTCCGCCATACGCACCGCCATGAAGTTGGTTGGAGTTGTCGAACTTGCCAGTGCTACCAACTTTCAAACTATGACGACTGTGCTGCCCTCTACTCAAGAATGCGCTTCCCGCCTCGCAGTCATTTCCTGCCAAATCTATGAGCTTCGTTTTCACTACGTCACTGGTAATGGCGATTCCCGAATGCTCGATTGCCATAATCATGGGGAAATACTTTTCAGGCAAACCAGCTAACAATAAACTCCCGATCCACTCGTCATTTACAGAGAAACCTGTTCCCGACAACTTCTGGGCCGTTTCGATGATTTGTGTAACATAACTCGTCATTGATTCGCAGCTGTCAAGGCGAATTGATATCAAATTCCTGAGTAATGTTATTCGTCTTGAGAATCCAGAATCATCAAACATGTTTCTTATTCTCTGCCACAGATCTTTGGTGCTTTTAGCTTCTTTAATGTGGACGTATAATGACGGATCTATTGTTAGGATCAGCTTGGCCATTGCTTTTCTGTCTTCTGTTGCCCTGGCTTCTGAACTTTCTTGCTTGATGCAGTCAGACATGCCCTCCAAGACCAGCAAATTTTCCGCTGCAAACGCCCATTCGTGGTAATTCTGGCGACCCAATAGCTTAGGCACACTGGTTAGGAATGCGTTTGAAGACATTTTTGATGTTTCAGTTCTTGCTTCTTGTAAATAAATACGCGCCTATTCCAGATAATGCACTTATTGATAACTTTTTGGGTTTACTGGGCCCATAACCTATTATAATGGGAATAATTGAAATGAAATAACGTATTTCTGTGAAAGCCGAAGATCGAGTGTCTTTTATTTTATCATCGATAAAATATTACATAGACAAAACATTCTATAAAGTTTAAGATTACCTATAGTTTATTTGATGTTCAAACTACTTTCTAACAATTCTTACTCCCTTAACCCTTTCAGGACGACCTAACACGATCGTGCACGTTATTTCAAAAAATTCCCGCGCCTTTTCTAACCAACTTTTCGGGCCCAAGACGCTAGCCAACGATCGTGCAACAGTCTGTTTATGAATTAAACGCATAGGTGCGAGAGAGAAGGCAGTCAGTGTTCTTTGACATCGAAGTAAAGATGTCGACCTCTTTTGTTGAGCGGAGTGGTCAGCGTTAGTACTAATTATTTCGTGATTAATTCAACTATTTTACTAGAATTTTGCTTTTAATATTTTGTTTAGTTAGTAATGTAATTCGGTAAATAATATTTTTGGCATTATTTATTTTGCAGAGGGAAATATTACCTCTCAAAATTTTGTTTGCACGATAGTGATGATCCGACTCAAACCCAACATGCGGTGACATACTTTGTATGGCGGTGAACTACTCTATTTTAATGCTTTCAATTAAATTTCGGCTTTTTGGAACTGAATTAACGGGTGAATTGTTGCTTCAGCTTATTAGGCATGTCAATTATTCCGAAATTGAAGAGATGGATCATGATGAAAGCAATGTAGAAGTCTTGGTTTGCCATTGATGCCTACTGATGAGCCTCAATCACCTCCAAGACCAGGTCCATTGTCAGTTACTGTGCCAATAGCTCTCTAAAAGTCGTCGGAAAGCGATGCAACTGGCCAAAGGGTCTTGATACAGATGCCATTGAACCAGAGGGATTATTACTATCCAGAACGATTGTCAGCAGTAGTAGTCTCCTTTGACCTACAGTGAAGGCTTTTGACGATATCTTTTTTGAACATGCAGCTGTTTGTACCAATAATTATCCGCAAAACAGGAAAGTATTGAATACCCCAGCAAATAAGTTCAAAAAGTAGTTTGAATTAGTTTCTTCATGGGATGTATTCCGTCTCCATGCATTCACCTGTATTGGCGACGAATAGAATGAGATTAGCTTTAGTTGCTGATAAAATTTTCAGAGATATTTTTTGAGTCTTAGTGTGGCTTTCCATGCTGTAAACAGTGATGAAGCTCCTGCAGTAGGAAAACCAGAATTGAGTTTCGGAAGGAAGGGCATGCAGTGCTTACTCAAGTCTGGAATGCTTGAGACAAAGTAGAAAGCCAACATTTTTTTATTCCGTAGACGAGCAAATGGATTTCATTCTCTGGGACATATTCACATGGTTTTTGACAATCAAAAAAACAAAGCCACATTCACAGGAGCTTTCGTCGCTACTAACCATGATGGTTTGATGATTGACTTCGAAGTTTATCAGGACGCAACAATAAACTTTGAAGATCTCTAGGTTTTTGAACTTCTGCAATTCTTCATCTCTCTCAAGTAGACTGCAAGCAGTTAGCTCTGTATCTTTTGACAGGTTTTTCTCATCCATACTTTTATTCGAGAAATTTAATGAAATGGGGCTTCATGAGACTGGCACAATTATGAAAACTGAATCCCTAGGACGAAAAATAAGGACATCAAGCAAGAAACCCAAATATTCATTAGTAATGATATTGTTATTGTAAAATGTATGGATAATGGATAACAAACCCGTCTTAGTAGCATCCAATATTACATCAGGAGAGGATTTTTTCCTCATCAAGAGATGTAATAAAAATCTGCTAGTACCTACCGTTTTACCTATTTTAAAATGATTTGCAATTTAAATCAGATATATTACTTAAAGTTCCTTCTCCTTTTAAGAGTATTAAAAATATATGTTTCTAAACATTTTATTGTTTTTTAGGTTTTTAACTTCAAAACCTGACACCGTCACTTTCGTGCAGTAAATTAATTTAAGCCTGAGCGTCACGATCGTGCTGGGTCCCCCCCACGCAGAGGGGGGCGAGGGGGATTTTTAAAATTATTTTTTTGGAGTACCTTATACAATAATAAAACACGTTATGTAGTCAAAAATGTTAATTTAAAAAAATCTGAAATCCGGCCTGAAAGGGTTAAAATGTATGAAATAACTTTTATCTGTTTTCTAGTTTTGCTAATAGATAATTTTATTGGCTATCGCATGATATAAAATATTTGCTTATTAATGTTAAGCTACCCACGCTTCCACTTGTTTTTGAAGGAAGAGGTGAAAACTAAAAATTAAAAACTTAAATCCTTGTAATTTTGCGATAAATGGGTCAAGCCCCAAATTTGAAGTATTTTTATCGATAAAATTGTCCCTAGATTTGGCCCTTAAAGTTTGATCACTACGTGCCCGGACACACTGTATAACGGACTTTAAAAAAGAAAACACTCACGTCCCTTCACCCACAAATGCATGTGCCCAACGATGGGCCAGGCGCCAGTGGAAATGGGCGGCAATTTCCCTTGGAGATATTTTCGCCTTCTTCTCCAAGCATAGACACAGCACAATATACTCGGCACGATTATAAATAATAACATTTTAATATAACTGTTTCAGATTTATTATGAAAGCACGTCAAAAAATTACACTAGGTACTCTCTTTGCAATCGGGTAAACGCAATGGATCCTGCTGACCTCTTTTAGAAAAGGTCACTGCAATAAACCACTGAACTGTTGTTGTTGAATTCACGTTGTTTCAGGAATTCTTAAGTCTGTGTTTACTCAAATATGAATACAGTTATTGGCATTGATTTTTAATGCATAAATTATCTAACTTAGCTGTCTGCAGATGAAGAGTAAGTAAGTATTTATGTTGAAATCGATCGAGTTACAAGTTTCCTGTTTTATAAACCCAAAACAAAGTGATGTTTTTGCTATGAACAACAGGTTGACATAGATAAACTACATAGGCCCTGTGAGCATCCTGAAAAACAAATATTTTGAGTTTTCCTAGCAGTACATACGTTTTTAGCAACCCCAATGTTTTATTTTCTACTGTGTACCACCTACGCTCTCTAGCTATAGTCTGGTCCGCGAGCGATAAGAATGGGTAGCTTGGGGTCATTGGACAAAATTCTACGTGCTCACAGACCGGGCTTTAGAGTAACATCCAGTTTAAAATATCCGGCCATCTATAGGTCCGGGAGTATTTAAGACAATATTTCTAGCGATATTAGAATAGGTTTTAATTTGAAAATTACATATTCAATTAACGCAGTGCGTGATGCGTGCCATGTGGGGGAAGGATTTCCTTCATTACGCAAAGATATTATGCATCTATAGGCAGATGCAAGGCTGCGGTTTAGAGATAAGGTAATGCATGATCAGGGCCATAGCTGGGCACCGTTAATCAAATAGTTAACTTCGTTAATCGTTAAACCGTTAATAAAAAAATTAACTTCGTTAAACGTTAAAACGTTACATTTAGCAAGATTTAACGCAAGTTAACGTTAATCGTTAATCCGTTAACCCATTATATAACACGAAAAAATAATTGTATGCAAGGTTCAAACAATTTCGAAAGCTTGTATCGCGCATGGAATTTATTCCTCTTTTTAGCCAGAGAGTTTTAACAGTTCCAACTCCTTGCCAGACAGTTTTTTTAGGATAGCTGCCAAAGCCACGATGACCCAAACTTCATAATCCACCAACATCCTAAACTCACCTTTTTTTTTTTTTTTTTTCGGGGAAAAATGCATTGAATTGCATACCTACCCTACGGGGACAGGGTAAACCTAACCTAACCTATATTGGGAGCATACGCTGACAAACTTTCAGCTTTTATAAAATGACGTTGGTCTGGCGTTCACCAGCTCTTAGTCTATAGTATCTAAATCTCAGAGCCTTGGTTCAATTACAATACAATTTAGCACCAATGTGCTCGAAAAGACAAATTTTATCCAACAAACCCAAACTCGATTAGTTTCCACCGTTTCGTTTAGAAATTCCTATGGCCACCTCCTGACTCCATCATCAGGACCTGGACATCGTCTAGTACTAAAGTGCTCGAAAAGACAAATTCAACGAACCCAAATTCGATGCGATTCCGCTGTTTCATTTAGGAGTTCCTATGGCCGCCTCCTGACTCCATCATTAGACCAGCTCAATGGTACCACAACATTGCATTTTCATCGTACTTACATAAATATACCAAATTGCAGCTCAATCGGTTGAGGAGAACTGGTCTTAAATTCAGTTGCAAGATTTGTCCCACACATAGGAACAAGTGAAGTCAATATAGGTATAAGGCCTGTTCATCTCCGCGAGTTTACTTCGATAACAAAAAAAGCACGATGGCACCCTACAGGATTACTATTCGACAAGGCCTCACTTACGAGCAAGCATTGACTCACGCACGCGTATTCTTGTGTATGATGGAAAAAAATAAAGAAAATGGTGTACTAAATACTGTGCAGTATTCTGTCTAAATAATAATAAAAACACAGAATGTACTTTTTTAAGTTGCCTGAAGACACTGAGAGGTAAATAAGTGGTTAATATTATTCATGACTAGCTTTCCGCCCGCGGCTTCGCCCGCGTGGAATTTTGTCTGTCACAGAAAAACAATATCGCGCGCGTATTTGCTTACCGTTTAGACCTACCCTGGACTACGACAAACATTTTAAAACCAAAATCAGCTCAATCGGCCCAGCCGTTCTCGAGTTTTAATCAGACTAACGAACATCAATTCATTTTTATTTATATAGAAGATAGATAGAAGATAATTCATGCTTAATCATGTATTTCCTCCGCCATTTTCTGCAGTTTGGCATAAACGTCACGTCACACATCATTTTACCGAAGTCAGCTTGTGTGTGTGCTTGACTCTTGAGACAAGCTAAATTACACCATATAGTTAATGACATTGAGCATACAGCTCCACGCAACGCGTTTTTCTAATGTTTTTCGGCGTGCCTGCTGTATCTTTTTGGTAAATAGTAGTTACTGGATTAACGATTAACGGACTTAGGATAATTTAACGGAAGTTAACGAGTCCGTTAACATTTTTTAAAGTTAACTTAAAAGTTAATCCGTTAATAGAAATGTTAACTTCGTTAATTAACGATTAACGGATTAACGAGTTAATGCCCAGCTATGATCAGGGCCATCTACAAGGGACCTTAGGCATTTAAGGATTTTCACAGAGATTACATCACAAGTTTCAGGATTTGTATCGTATTTGCGATCACCAGTTGGCGCCACTGTTTTAGCCACTAGCAAGTGCAAGAACCTTACTCTACAGTGGTTCCAACTGAAAGGCATTTAATAAAATATGTAATTGCAAATCGGAATAAAACACAATAACAGACATTTATAATATGATTTAATAGAGATTTTAATACAATGTATTACATGGATTTCAATGGTAATTAGGTACTTTAAATGGTGCATGTAGTAATAAGGTGTATATTTTTTTATACAGGGTGTTGATTTCAAGTTGATCTCGCACGGAAAATATATTCGCTGAAAATTCCACTTTCGTTTGTAATTTTTTTATGGTGGATAATGCGTTTATATGTCACCTAAATAAATATGGCGAGGATTGAAATCAACATCCTATATTTATTATTTATACCACCTGTATTTATTATTTATACCGTTAAAACACTATTTGTATAATCTTAGGTCTTAATGTCCAGGTTTTAAATTGATTCATGAAACAGGCACTTCACTAATCAATTCATAGACAATTTTTCAATCAAATTAAAAACTGGACTAGTAAAATCGCGCCAGCAATCAACCACAACATTACAAATTAAGTAGTTCAATAGATATTCAAGTTTAATAACTTAGATAATGGTTCAATTTTACATTTTGTTGTGCATATTATTGCTATTGCTACTGTTGAATACTACATAATAATTGTATTTTTTTGTCTAAATACACTGAGAGTAGGTAATGTACATGTATAATAAACTGGTAATTGTAATTCATATAATGTTACACTTATTCAAAATGATTGTCCCAGAATCTCAAAGGCTTGTATATTCCGCACATTTACTATTTCCAGCTGCTGAACTGTTATAGATCCGTCTTCACTGTTGCATATCTCATTTAAAATAGTTTATAATAACAGCAACATTTTACCAACAATATCAACGTACCAAATATTGCCAAAGATTACAATGAGGAGTGAAAAATGGTAACACGATCTTATAATTTGCCAGCACTTCAAACTACTTTTTGTTACAAATGTGCTGCCATCGGATACTGTTATTCTCGATTTCTTCGAAGTACCATGTCAGGTGTCCATAACAATACCAAATTCCAATCTTTGGCTAATAAATTCCTATTTTACTCAGTCTTCGTATCACTGCGAAACGTTTACAAGCCTTTGCACGTCGACTATGCGTCGAAAGCCTCCTGTCATGATGGATGTTGGTCATCATCAGAGTCAAGGTCATCTGAGGAATCTTCTGACGAATCACTAGCGATGTATGATGAGTCATCATCTTCGCTTTCTTCTTCATTTAGTGCATCATTATTACACCCAAGACCAAGTATATTCAAAGAGGCCATTTTTAGTGCCATTTCGTTCTCTAAAATCTGTGAATGCTCAATTTTTACTAGTTGAGCAGCATGTTCTAATTCTTCTAACTCTAATTGTACGTCATTTTTTGAGATCTGTTTGTTAAGAATTTGATAGTACAATTTATTGATATCGTCATCGCTGCATTTCTGCAAAAACACTAAATAATCTTTTATGTACAATTGATTTAAAATGTAACGAGCATCATTGCTTTTGTTGAACATTGTGTGGATTTCAATAAAACATTTTATGATGAACTTTTTGCCTTTCTCAAAGAGCAATGTGACATCATTTTTTACCGCTTCACAAAGTTCAAAATTTCTGAATATTGGGAATACTAGAGCCCTTCTGTAACAAGCAATTAAGACTTCTTGTATGTCATTGAAGACACAAAACCAGCTCAATGTAGATGATAGTTTATTTATTGTCCAACTGGACTCCACTGTGCTATCATTAAACGTAGTTCTTTTATCGTAGCAGTATCCGTATAAAATGTCAATAATCCCAAGCATAACCTGTTGCTTCTCAGTTTTGGTCAACAAATAGCTTTTATTCGGAAGCTCCTTCAGTACACTAATTTCATCTTCAGTAAAATCTATGTTATTATAGTCAGGACTATCCCAAAACGGTGTGTACTCTAAGTAGGGCAATATCAGCTCAGGTTCATACAAATCTGCCAAATAATGGTCTGGTGAAAATTTGTCGTCCTCATACTGTATTCTCAGGTTATTACGATCAGTTATAGCAACGTTTTGGGGATCCCTTAATTCAAATATTTGTGGGTATTCGCTGGCGAGATCTCCAAATTCTGTGGTGAGTTTATTAGCAAAACCGACTGCATATTCAGCAGTGGGATTAATTTCTTCATGTTCATCAAGTGTAATGCCGTCTTCGTCAAGCATTTCGACTAAAGCGGGGTTCACATCTGGTATATCCCGAGGAGCTAGCAAACTGGTAATCATGTCTAAGTTTTCAAAGCACTCCCCTGGTTGTTCTTTGTCGAAAGTAAGGGTGAAATCACCAGAATCACACGTGTAAGATCCTTTAGAGCTGTCATTATCCACTAATCTGCCAGGGAGTCGCAATCTCAGGAAATACGGACTGGATACGAAGAGAAAATTCTCCCCGTCCACATCGATTTCTGTATCGCCGATGTTGGTGTAAGGTGCATGTATTGTTATGAACACATGATTCGCGTCCTGCGAAAGTTTAAAGCGCGGAGTCAGCATTTTGAGCACTTGCACACAAACATTTATCTCACAAATTCGCAGTAAGAAAACAAAACAATCTTGAAAATAAATAAAATCAATAATGTGCAGCGCACATTGCGCACATGCCGCTTCCAAGTTTTTTTGACATTAATTTGACACTTTGTTTCACATGTTTTTGTTGATGCATTTCGCAGCTGAAAAATACAAATACCGCTCAATAAAATAAATTAGAAAAGCTGATAAACAAGAAAAGAACTAGTTATAATTAAATTACTAACATTTATTATTTAACATGTAAATAAATCTAAACTTAATGGCAAAAATGTCAACAAGTTTTGTGAGGAAAGGAACGGATTTTAGTCTGCGTTTCGTTATTTATAGAGGAAAGTTTATCACCTTTGAAAATAAAACAAAACATTTTACCGGAAATGCATCAATCTTTAAATAGCTACTTGAATAAAACGACACCCATGCTAAGTATCTATTTTTGAAATGTAACAAAAGAACACAAAAGTAGAGCCCCAAAAGTAAATGCGTGGGTGGCGGCGGGTGCAGTGAAGGGGTGTGGGCGTTTGAGTGGGATTTGAGTTTACTTTCACCTAATCTCCTTTTGTCTATAATAATAACTTTCATTCTGCTACTCCACTGTCACTTATTTAATTTTAATGTGTTGTTTAATTAATATTGCCCACCACATCTCAAAGTTACAAATCTCAAAACCTTGGCGTTTCGTTTTGCATCGCAAATAATGACATTTGCAAAGACTGTGATTGATCAATCACTTTTGACAAATTGAAATATTCGCGAGCGGAACTGGAGGAAAGTCAAAACATTACAATTAATTGGAAAAAATAGTGGTTTATTCTAAATCGCGTGAATGTACGATAAAAAAAGAATTGAGACATTAAAGTTTAGTTATTTATGTGTGTTATAATATGCCGGTAGGTCGAAAACGGTGGAATCTTCATGGTAAGTACAAGAGTGTAATTTAGCCCAGTTTCCTTTTAATTACAAATCATTTGTTTACTTTTTAGAGAATCTAGATAACAAAATATTTACTAGTCCCCTCCAGGTAGTGTTTGTAACATTTTATGTGAACTGTTGAAAGATAATCATGGTTCAAATTCATTGAGTTAATGCATGATAAAATGGGAGCAATTACTGACCTTGTTTTAGGCACTTCTTTCCTACTAATGAATTAAAATTCATAGATACTTTCACTGTAACAATAATGAGTAATAATATTCATCAAAACTGCTGTGCTAAGAAGATTCCTAACTAGACATTTTGAGTCATTTTAGGTATTTATGTTTTCTAGAGATCAAGGTTTTATAAATAAGTTGGATGCAGATTTATATACCTTTTACTGTAAGTTTTAGGTACGTACATACCTACTTGAATACTATTCAAATATGACCTAATAATGCAGTGTCCGTCCAAAATACCTTTCTTTCTACTATGTATATATTCTTATTATAGATTTAATTATTAAGTGCAATTTAGATATTTTATCATTGATTTTTATTTACCTGCCTGTTACAACATTCTATCATTCAAAGTGAGCTGCTTTTGGTTAAAGATTTTGAGTCAAGTTACATTCATACTTCCAAAATGTTATAACCCAGTCCAACTAAAACAAAGTAAATATTTACTCAGCTGCATTAATAAGATGTTCTAAATGTTGCCTGCATTTAGAACATCTTATTAATGCAGCTGAGTAAATATTTACTTTGTTTTAGTTGATTTGTTAAGTCTAGATTAAAATGAGTCCTTATTGACTGAATGAATACAGTTCATTGTACTGTAGTAGCATAACTCTCATTGTAGAATGTATTTTTTATCATTTCTTCATATTGGTATAGTTCTTGCAACTTACGAAGGTGAGTGAGCTTTACTTGTGTGTGTACGTGTACATGCACATAACGATAGTGTAATGTCTGTCAAAACTTTTGAAAAAACGAACAGTAGCGAGCCACCACACATGTAAAGCTCATTCGCTCATCTATGCTTTTGTGAATTGCAACAACTATAATCGTAGTAGAAGTAGTAATGAGATCAGTCATGGACTCATGGGCATACTCAGCTTTTGATCCAGAGGAGGTAGTCTGGCACAGGGGAGTAGTATGGTCCAGGATGGTAGTATGGTCCAGGGAGGTAGTATGCTAGTATGGTCCAGGGAGGTAGTATGGTTCAGGGAGGTAGTATGGTCCAGGATGGTAGTATGGTCCAGGGGGGTAGTATGGTCCAGGGAGGTAGTATGGTCCAGGGGGGTAGTATGGTCCAGGGAGGTAGTATGGTCCAGGATGGTAGTATGGTCCAGGGGAGTAGTATGGTCCAGGGAGGTAGTATGGTCCAGAGGGGTAGGATGGTCCAGGGAGGTAGTATGGTCCAGGGGGGTAGTATGGTCCAGGGAGGTAGTATGGTCCAGGATGGTAGTATGGTCCAGGGGGGTAGTATGGTCCAGGGAGGTAGTATGGTCCAGGATGATACGGTCCAGGGGGGTAGTATGGTCCAGGATGGTAGTATGGTCCAGGATGGTAGTATGGTCCAGAGGGATAGTATGGTCCAAGGGCTAATCTTTTTAGGCAAAGGCTTTTCTTCCTTCTCATTAAGAGAGATGCTGCACGGACGTAGACATTGCGGTGCGGTGCCGCAGCGGGGTTGTAGCGTATTTAAACGCATACAGATTTATATGAACGGAGCGGCACTGCTGCGATGACGCACGGCTACGTCAACACCTATGTGCTATCTTTCTAAGACTTTATCAAACTGTTGAAGTTATTGTTATACTATGAAGTTCCCAATACTTTTTAGTGATCTCTTACAGATGGGCCACAAGGATCTCTGCGGCGGCTGCGCAACCAGCTGGCCGAGGACGGCTGCGCCGAGTCGCAGGTCGTGCTCGCTAAGCAACTGCTAGAAGAGAAATGTGGTAAATTTAAGCCTAGACGCAAACCGCCGACTTTTAGTTGGCCGATAGTTGGATGTATGAAAGTGCACACATTACACCTTGGTAATGACATTACACTTTGGTATCGGACGATTCTGCATACAAATCAAAATCGGGCCCAACTATCGGCCAACTAAAAGTCGGTGGTCTGCAGTTAGGCTAAGTCGTGAGGTACGGAGGGTATTCAATTTCCCTCGAAGATGGAGAGGCTCGCTCGAGAGCGAGCCATAGATAGCCTGAGACTGAGCCGCAGACAAATATCCAAACAATAAGGACAATAACTCGCGGCTCCGTTTCGTTAGGCTTCGATCGACCTGCAAGCTTTCAAGAAGAGATCGTATCTTTACCTTAAAGGCCGGCAATACACCTGTAACGCCCCTGGGTCTATGGGCGACGGTAATCACTTATCATCAGGTGATCTGTCTGCTCGTTTGCCTCCTGTCACTTAAAAAAAAACTGTTAAGATCGTCGTTCTGTCTCCTTCCTAAAGTTGCTGTGCCCTAACTGGGTCCACATTGAATAACTACCTAAATTGCAAGACCTAATGTGAATGTGGTTATGCAATAAACGATTGAGTATTGAGGACAACGTCATCGTCGTCGCCCCTTATTGCAGAAAGAGTCCCTGAAAACCCAATGTCCGTCCCCATCAGCCAGTCGGTAGTATGCGCAAAGCATTTCCTGACGGGAAAAGGAGGCCGAGGTAGGGAGAGAAATATGTCAGGGGACACCAGTCAAGCATGTGTCGTTATCGAGTTTTACTCGCTACGATATTAATACAGAACACTTCCCTCTACATAAATATGAGGAATTTAAGCATATCCTCATTGGATATGCCTAAACGTTTAAATAAAAGGCGTATTTCCTGTAAAAGGCCCACTGACTGGGTAGAACAGCTACAACAGAACTGCTTTGTCGTGTCGTCATATGCAAGCGTTATCATAATCCTCGTAATGTTTTATTGCAGAGCTTGAAGCAGATAAAATATCGAACTTCAAACAAGCTTTGGAATGGCTGATATGTGCTACTGAACAGGCCCATCCAGAAGCTAGAAGAATGTTGCGAAGGTAAGTTTATTTAAAAACTTTTTATTAAACTCTAAAAAGTCAAGTCATTTTGAACTCCTCCTATGTTAATCTCGTTTTCTCTGATTAATTTCGTTGCGGGCCTAATGACAGTTTTAACTTTCCCTCTTGACAAACTTGACCTTCATTGGTTGTGTTTTTATTGGCGGTCAAGCTGTAGATCCTGGCTACACAGGAGTTGCACTTGCAGCGGTGGGAACGAGAGGTGGGAATACTCCCGTAACCCTAAAAGTCAATAAATAAGGCCGGTCATAAAAAATACTGGCACATAATTTATTTTAAAACTATGCAACCCTAAAATCTTCATTATTATAAAAATACTGGCACGTTAAATATTTTTTTTTACATTGACAATGCTGTCAATCAGAAAAACTTTCACAGGCCGATGTCATACGATCGGTCGGCCTTTAGAAAAATCTAAACAAACTACGGAAAATCCAAGCAAAGGACAACCACGATGGTAATATGAGGTAACCGACAATGCCTATCATTCTTCAGTTATGTAAACATAAACACTGGTCACTTGAGGTACTACTCGCCAGCGGTAAACACGTATTTTTATAAGTAGTGTGTGTAGTTATTAATATAAATAAATGAATGGGCATATACACGATTTCGCTCTGTGGAAGATACGGTGGGATAGAGTTCGCGATGAGTTGCGGAGATCCATGTAAGTTTTGGGATTTTGTGGAGTTTTTTTGGGATTGTTGATTTCAATTTTTGAGGATGCGGTCTATAGAGGTATGGCAAGCTATATTTTGGACGTGTCTAAGTGCCCTGGAAAGGGCCTATGCACTAAATAAACTATTTGATTTAATATCGTGTTTAGTCATAGTATACCATTATCATTAGGTCATTTAGTCTCCACTGAAGGAGCCCTCTAATTTGTGTCAGGGGAAAAGTGAACTTGCCATTTACATTTAAGTATTAAAAACAAAACTTAATCTTCTGTCCTTATCACAGGTGTATCCGTAGCGGTGTGATAGACGAGGACAGCGCGGCGATTGTCCGCGCCAAGTCCTGTCTCGCCGCGAGTCGCCAGGAGACGGTCGCTAGGAAGGCGGCCAGAGACCTCTTCGCAAGGTATGAGAATAATATTTCGCAGATTTCTAGCATCATCATCGTCATCAGGTCATTTTCTAGGCTAGTTTCCTAAAAAAAATTTTTTTAGTCCGTCATGTTAATGTCAAAAAATATTGGACACATATATTTTTATTTGTCAATCTAACAAATAATTACATAGTTATGGTGCGTTGAAGTTCACATCCCTGAGGGATGTTTCCTGGGTCAAAAAGCAAGAGTTTTAATTAGTCCGTCAGTTAACTTATCAAAAAATACTCTACACGTATTTTTCACTTTTTCAAACTAATGAAAATTTAAAGAGATAAAGCGCGCCAAAGTTCATAAGAAGAGGCCCGTGACGTCAATGCGTGCATAAAAGTGCCGCACGTTGTGACGTCGTGCGGAACTTCAACGCACCATAATTATGTAATTATTTGTTAGATTGACAAATAAAAATATGTCCAATATTTTTTGATATTAAACATGACGGACTAAAAAAATTTTTTTAGGAAACTAGCCTGTCCTGATGTTCGCATAGTTCTCTCGAAGAGTGGGTCCTATTTTATTCGTTAGCCTATCTATATCATCGGCAACAGAATTTCGGGCAGCCATGATATATCCAGTAGATCTTAGATATAAAGGAGTTGCAGTGGAGAGAACGAGAGGATGGATTCGTTCGGTATTTAGAGCGCTTTCACATAAACGCCTATATGTGAAAGCGCTCTTATACAAGCCCAATACAAACTGATAAAACTTTTTTTTACGTTGAGACATGCTTTACACGTACCCGCTGGTTAATGGGGAGTATGGGGACGTCTAATAGATTATGTGGGACTCTCCTCGCCTGTTTGCTAACAACGGGGTCTTAGGGCTATTTTTCACCGGGACACCATGGCGGCGCAACCAGTCGCCGCTACCAACAAAATGTATGCAGCTTTGCGCAACCAAACGGACACAGGTGAGTAACTCTCTATAGAGCTGTATACATTTTGTTGGTAGCCGGCGACTGGGTGCGCCGCCATGGTGTCCCGGTGAAATATAGCTCTTAAGCAACGCGAAAGTTTAAAACGAAACTGATATAGGCTAGAGCAGTGGTTCCCAAACTTATTTAGTCTACTGCCCACTTTGGGAATACATTATTTTTTAGCGCCCCCCATTTTTGTAGTCAAGAGTCGAGCTCAGTCGATGTCTAGTCCTCCTAGTAGATGACGCCTCCCAAGCCTCTACACAACGTTCCGATTTTTTTTCTGGGTCTCTTACCGCTCCCCTTTAAGCCTGCAGCGCCCACAAGGGGGCGTTATCGCCCACTTTGGGAAAGACTGGGCTAGAGTCTCGTTCATAACGTTACAAACTGATATAAGTTTTGCCACTTAAATTGTCGAACTTTTGAAACTCAATATTTACTCAGAGCTAGAATATAGTATTTTTTAAACAAGTTGTGTCATGTTCCCGTATATTTTTAATGTCTTGGTTTCCAGCCTGTCGAACGGAGAGCAGTACATAACGACCGCTCAGCTCGAGCGAAGGATCCGCGAGATCTGCAGCACCACGCTCTGCAAGCAGGACCCGGACTCCCCGGACGAGGACGACCCGGGTGAGGTCTAGTATAGTGACACTACTACTGTATGCAGCCTGTCCAACGGAGAGCAGTACATAACGACCGCGCAGCTCGAGCGAAGGATCCGCGAGATCTGCAGCACCACGCTCTGCAAGCAGGACCCGGACTCCCCGGACGAGGACGACCCGGGTGAGGTCTAGTATAGTGACACTACTACTGTATGCAGCCTGTCCAACGGAGAGCAGTACATAACGACCGCGCAGCTCGAGCGAAGGATCCGCGAGATCTGCAGCACCACGCTCTGCAAGCAGGACCCGGACTCCCCGGACGAGGACGACCCAGGTAAACTGACTGACTGACTGACATAGTGATCTATCAACGCCAAGCCCAAACCACTGGACGGATCGGGCTGAAATTTGGCATGCAGGTGGATGTTATGACGTAGGCATCCTATAAGAAAGGATTTTACAAAACTCCACCCCTAAGGGGGTAAAACGGGATCCACGCGTACGACCGCGGGAAGTCGCGGGCGGCCGCTAGTAAAAATAAATAAATAATAAATAAATACCTATTTTAGGCACCAGACTCTCACACTATAGGTTTTCATTGTCAGCATAGTAGAGGCTAAGCATTACAATATTTTAAGTGTCTCGGTTAGATTCTCACTCTGATCCGATGAGACCTGGTGACCTGTAATAACAGGTATCCTTTTTACCTCTCAGTCACCAAACTCTCACACTATAGGTTTTCATTGTCAGCATAGAAGGTTAAGCATTACAATATTGTATCATACTTTATTCGTTCGTTCGTTCGTTTCAGCCAAATGACGTCCAATGCTGGACAAAGGCCTCCCCCAATGATTTCCATAACGACCGGTCCTGCGCTGCCCGCATCCAGGCTCTTCCCGCGACCTTCACCAGATCGTCGGTCCACCTAGTGGGAGGCCTGCCCACGCTACCTTCCGGCTCTTAAATACAATTAATCATTCAGCATAAAAGCGCGCGGAGTCGTCCACGCGGGTTCCTCTAATCTGACGTTTCTTGTATGACATTGAGTCCGCCTTATGTACACCGTTCTATGTGCATATAAGTTTTAAATAAATAAATAAATAAATTGACATTATAGAATGTCAATGTCACTGTGACAGCAGCTCATTGGCTATAAGGGCTATATTTCACCGGGACACCATGGCGGCGCAACCAGTCGCCGGCTACCAACAAAATGTATACAGATCTATAGAGAGTTACTCACCTGGTGTCCGTTTGGTTGCGCAAAGCTGCATACATTTTGTTGGTAGCGGCGACTGGTTGCGACGCCATAGTGTCCCGGTGAAATATAGCCCTTACGATACCGTTATTTTAACGTTTTAGATGTTTCACAATTACCAGTACCTATAAATATTTTATTGTCGGCCGTTTGGTGTAGTGGTTCAGAACGGACTACTATGCCGAGAGGTCCCGGGTTCGATTCCCGGCCGGGCAGAAATTGAAATGATGAATTTTAATTTCTGTGACGGGTCTGGGTGTGACTATGTATAATATTTATGTATTTAAAAAAAAAAGTATATAAGTAGTATATCCGTTAAGCTAGCACCCATAACACAAGCATTAAGTTGCTTACTTTGGGGCTAGCTGGCGCTGTGTGAAATTGTCCAAAGATTTATTTATTTATTGTGTAGACGAAGCTCGTGCACTGGGCGACGAGCAAGCCCTGGAGCCGTCGCAACTACAGGCCGGGGATCAACCGCATTCCAACGGGACCCTGCGCCCTACGCACGCGCCCGACGATGGTGAGTCCAGTACCCTCCTATCCTCAATAGGGTTCCAGAACCCTAGTACCCCAGCAGATTTTTTTACTATTTATTTGGCACAAAAACAGTCATTACAAATATCACTTCAAAACAAAAATAGTAACTAAGAAAAAAGACAACGAGTGCCCAAAAGTAACAATTAAATGAACAGATAGTTACAAGACAATATTTCTAAAGTTTAAGTACATCCATGATATTATAAGTTTACAATGGAATTTAAGATACCTAGCGCTCCTCCAAATACCCACTGCACCTTCATCTGGAGAGTTCTAGGTACTAAGTCCAGTACTTCTAGTACCTCTCTAAATAATTTTAGATATCTAGTGCCCTCCAAATACCCGGTACCCCTCCAGGTAGCTACTTTCCATGTACCTAGAAACCCTTCAAATACCTATTGCTCCTCTAGATACCTAGTACCCCTCTAGATAACTAGCGTCCATTCTGATACCTAGTTTCCCTCCAGATGTCTAGTATCGTAGTATCCCTTCAGATACCTAGAGCCCCTCCAGAAACCTAGTACCCTCTACCCCTCTAGATACAAAGTACCCTTCCAGATACTTATGCCCATTTTCACCATCAATCTCTAATTTTTAAATGACCCCCATGAAAACAAAATTCATGTTAATTGGTACCATAAGGGTCACTTATAAATTAGGGATTGATGGTGAAAACGGGCATTGGTACCCCTGCAGAAACCTAGTACCCCTAGGTGTGCCAATTCAGGTAGGCACTTTATACCGATACCTAGTACCCTTTCAGTTATCCTGTACCCCTCCAGATACCTGGTGCACCTCAAAATACCTCCGGACACATAGTATCCCTCCATTTATCCAGTACCCCTCCAGATACCCAATTCCTCTCCAGATACCTGGCACCCCTTCTGATACCTGGTGATCCTCCAGAATCCTAGTGCCCCTCTCCAGATGATTCAAAATAACCTTTGTAAGAACACAGCCTAACTTAATGCATTATTTCCTAGAGAGCATACAGATTTATAAAATTCCTCTTTTGCAGATTACCCAGACGCCTGCGCACCAAACGACGACATCCGAAACCTAACAGTTGACAATCTTGTCTCAGCAGCCGTCGACTACTGTCAAGGAGAACTACCCCTCGTGACATATGACCTCACTCTCACAGACCCCAGTGTCAAAGCCTTAGACCACATCCCCTTGCTACACCAAGCATTCCTACACCCTATAGTCTTTATACAAGTCTTATATCTCAAGCTGTTATACTACTTTGCTACATTCTCTTTCAGGCTCTCAAATATTGAATTAGCCCTTCTTCTAATAGCATACTTATCGGTCAGCGCGGATAGTCTATACCATCTAGTCCCTCTAGTTTTGTACTACGTCAGTTTTGTCGCAATGGTCATATGTACGTTCAAAATGATTCATGCAAAACGACAGTTTATAGATTTCAGAAAATGGTCAGGTCTTTTTCTGAGATATAGCGATGGGAATCTTCAGCCAGATGAATCTGAAAATCTATTCGTAAAGAACAATTTGGGGCCGTTTATGCAGTTTTTCTTGGCGCTGTTCATCAATTTGTTTTTATACCCTTTTATTGCCACACAGTGGGTCCCATTCTCCGAATTTTGCGTCCTATCTTTCTTCCTAATGTTCCTCACTTTATTCTCTTTTGGGACAAATGGGAATCCATACCCAGATGTACTGGCATTAGTGTCCTTCGGCATAAATGTCCTGGCCAAGTACCCATATGAGAAAGACACAGTTGTACACCAAGGCTGGCGGTTTCTAGATCTCCACATATCGAATTATCCGTCTTACATCCTAGGAAATAGCATCGAGTTTTGTCTGAACGCGCGCGTGTTCTTTTCTCTATTAATACCTATTATTTTAGTCCTTATGGCGAAGAGAAGTGAATGGAAAGGATTCTTCAAATATACCTTACCCCATTGCGTGACTCTCAGTTGGTTGCAGATGTTCATTATGTGTTCCCATGGGTGCACTACGTATGGTTTGATAAGGGGCACACTTGCTTTGGTGTGCTCTTTTCTATTCTTGCCTTTGATAGGGGTGGTGACAGTGACCCTACCTATATTCGCGTTCCTACAATACATAACGTTGTCCAGAGTTCTGTATACGGTTTCTATTGTGGTAGGGTTTGGACTGAGTTTGTTTGTAACCTGCTTGCTGGCCAAGTCGGAGGTGACTAAGAAGTTCGTCACGCCGTTTCAGGTGAGAATATATTTATACTACAGTTTTTTTTGGTTAAATTTTTGATTATATTAAGGTTTTCTTTATGTGCACAAAATATTTGTACAGTAATTGCAGTCTGGAATACTTTTTAAATTGACAAAGTGATCTGAGAATATAAATATACTTTACATTTACTAGACTTTTATTATTATTATTTACTAGATTTAGCACAAATTAAACAAAAAAAAAAACAAGATTTTTACTATCTTTTGTCATTCACCAAGTAAATTATTATTTAAAATTACCAAAGAAATATCGTTTTTATTTTCAGCTTGCTGTCGGCCTCCTAACCCTAATCTACTTCGGCAACCAGTTCGTAGCAAACGTGCAAGATGACGGCCTACCCTCCGGATTAATCGAGCTAATTGGCGACGAGAAAGCCAGCATCAAAAACCTCCTCAAAAACGAGTTCATAACCGACTACGACGACAATACTTACCACATAAACTGGGACGATTACTATACCCAGTGCAACATGCCTTCTTGGTCGGATTATAACATGGCGGAAACGCAAATCAAGTGTTCTGTACTAGATGGCGCTAACGTCAATTGGGAAGGCTACATAAAAGAGGTCAAACTCAAAACTGTCGTAAACAGATGGAATGACTTCGCTTCGTGGTTGCCAGCGTTTTTGAAGGAGTATTTCAAGTGTTACTACGGCGAGGAGTATGCGACGTTATGCCAAAATACGGAAGGTCCAAATTCGGTTAAGGAGTGCGAGTTTGTGAGGAGTGTTGCAAGGCAAAGCGGGAAGAGTTGCCATTTGAATAATTTGGACGAGTAAGTTATTTTTTACCTTTAGAATAGACACAAACTTATCACTTAACATTTGTTGAGTATTCGCTATCGCATTAACATAATTGCTGGATGCCAGTTGCTTTATTTGTCAGATATCTCTATCTGTAACCCCTGCAATCCTGCAAACGAAAGTTGTAGATTATTTATTTTTGTTTGTGACACCTAAAACCAAAACGAGTTTTTCTGACACATAAGACTTTTTTGTTTATCTGCAAACTCTGCTTGTCTTTGGGCAAGCAAATGGTCGTTGATACTATTCATTTCTAAAGCCCGGTCCGTGAGCACGTAGAATTTTGTCCAATGACCCCTAGCTACCCATCCTTATCGCTCGCGCGTAATTATATTGCTGTCGCGACTGTACGACGGGCGCCCGCAGTGACTGTGCGAGCGCGATAGCAACATAATTACGCGCGAGCAATAAGGATGGGTAGCTTGGGGTCATTGGACAAAATTCTACGTGCTCACGGATCAGACCATAGGCAATATATTTATATTAAAAAAAAAACAATATTAAGCAGTTATTCTTATTTCAGATACACCTACGAAGTAAAACTGCTTATGGAAGCGGGCGGCGGGATCCTAAAACGTCGTTCCGAAATCTCCGTCATTTTCGACCACATATTCTCAAACTTCACCCGGTCCCTTCGCGTCGACGACAAAATACGCTTCAAAGGTACCCTCTCCAACGATCCAGGTACCTACAATATTGGCACTAAAGACCTAGTCATTAAGGGTCATGAGATATCGTGTATAGAATGCAAAGACGCCTCAGGCAGTATAAGCTCAAAAATGCCAGCGTCTTCAAAATTCTCGGATTTGTTCAAAACGATTGTCAACGACTGCGTAGTGTCAACTAAATACATTTTGAACTTTTTACTCAATCCTGTAATTGTTTTTAAGTAAGTTTTCTCGGGATTGCTGTTGGGCGAAATATTTTTTCTTCAAATACATGCAAAAGCAAAATAAGACTATTAAACTGTTCAGTTCCTAAATGGTTGAAATAATAAAATTTTTGAAATGAAGATATTTCTTCACGTTCAACGCGTATTGAATTGATAAATGTATTGTTAGTGTTGCCGAAACATCGATATTTTGATATCGATAGTGACTGTGTATAATTCGATATACAACACTGAACGAGTTCACTTTTGTCGGTTTGATATGTGGTAGCAATAAATAAATATCTATAATAGTTGATCTCTAAAAACGCCTATGGTTTTATATGTATCGTTTTTCAGTAATATGGCTATTTACATTTATTTAAAAAAGTCTAATAATGTATTCCAAAGCCTATTTTTGTGGAGTGCAATATTTACTGTATTAATATGTATGGTGCAATGAAATGAAAATATTTTTGAACAAGTTTTTTGAAGGATGTATTCTCTTATTTGATGTTTTTATGTAACATTAGCAATCAATTAACTAAATAATGTAGCTTTTTCTTTCTTTCAATATTTTGTTGTATTACCAGGCCTGTTCATCTCCGCGAGTTTACATCGAAAACAAAACACGCACGATTGCCCCCTACAAGAGTACTATTCGACAAGGCCTCACATACGAGCGAACATTGACTCACGCACGCGTATTCTTGTGTATGATGGAAAAAAATAAAGAAAATGGTGTACTAAATACTGTGCAGTATTTAACTGCCTAAATAATAATAAAAACACAGAATGTACTTTTTTAAGTTGCCTCAAGACACTGAGAGGTAAATAAGTAGTTAATATTATTCATGATAATTCATGCTAAATCATGTATTTCCTCCGCCATTTTCTGCAGATTGGCACCTCACGTCACATCATTTTACCGAAGTCAGCCCTATAGCTTCGGCGCAGTACCGATCACTGACGTTTGTCAACAAAACTTCTGACAAACTTGCTTGACTCTTGAGACAAGCTAAATTACACCATATTGTTAATGACATTGAGCATACATTTTTTTAAATACCTTCGCGAAGTAAAACTTCTGTACGTAGTACTTATTATTATTCTGTGGTATTACTAGCAATTTAGCAAACTGTTGACTAAAAATAATTATTGCTTTATGATAGAGATTCTTTTGATTCGTTCACTCATTGAAAGGAGATGGGACTATCCATGCTAGTACGATGGCTACTGCGTTAGATATCGATTTATCAGCCGAGTGACATCACTAATAATTTCGGCCGAATAGAAATGGCATTTTCCAGACTGATATTTTTTATTATGTTATGCTTTTATAAAATTACTAACCAAGTTATTTTTATGATATTTAATGGTTACTCATAACTTATTAATTAATTCTCCACACTTGTTTGATGCTTTGTACCATTGTTAAAATTATTTAATCATTTAACAAAGTAAAGGCCAAATTATCTTGCTGCTACTTGCACAATTTTCTTACAGTATAACAATCACGGTTTACTTTAAATCATACATTAGAAAAGTATCCCAACTAATATTATAAATGCGAAAGTAACTCTGTCTGTCTGTCTGTCTGTCTGTTACGCTTTCCCGCTTAAACCTCGCAACCGATTTTGATGAAATTTGGCATAGAGATAGTTTGAGTCCCGGGAAAGAACATAGGATAGTTTTTATCCCGGTTTTTGAAACAGGGACGCGCGCGATAAAGTTTTTCTGTGACAGACAAAATTCCACGCGGGCGAAGCCGCGGGCGGAAAGCTAGTTGGTTAATAATTGAGTCACTAAAAGTGACTCGAGTTTTTGAAATTAATTCACCCCAATAATATCATAATAAAAAAATACGTGTCTAAAAAGGAAGTTCTCAATATAATCAAATATTGTTTATAGTTGTTATGCTTTACTTTGGATTCAATTGTTTTGTTATAAAACCTATGCGGGTAATTCTGAGATAAAACATAGTTTTAATTATGACTGTTACGTCACCATATTGTTATGTTAATAAAGTACCTATAAAAAATTACAGTGTAATTACAAAGATTGTGTGTAATTTATGATCTTTTATGTTTGACGTTTTGTATTATTATTGTAGATGTAATGTTGATTGAAATGGATAAGGCCGGTATTTTGAAAAGATAGTATTTCAGAATACGGGTTTGAAAATGTGTCGTGCAATTTTGATGATTCGAATATGTATTACTTAAAAAAAAATGACAGAAATGTTATTGTTAAACATCGTTTTGTCTCTTTCGATGCGATTGTATGTGACAAAACAACGTGTAATTTTTCTTCGTTGCGCACATTATCTTACTGCTACTATTCGTTGCGACTAGTTATTAGTTCTATCGTACATAGGCGACTACTAGTCTGCCACTAGTTGAACAAAGCACTTTTGGCCCAGTGACTAGTGTCTACCAGTGGTGATCATGCCTTGTAGTATCGATGACTAGTCGCTACTCTTGACTAGTGACCAGTTGGCCTTTTGTGCGGCAGCGATTTACATTCAAATACAATATTTATTAATAAAAAAAAGTAGTGAGTATTGTGCTGTTTATAAATGTCTATGTAAAAAAATAATCTGTGAAATAAATGTAAATACGATTGATAAATTACGTAAATGACATTATAATGTATTTTTGAAATAATGTTAGACTTTACTCGCCTATAGAGTGAAAGGGTATCGTTTTATGACAATAGAATATATGAAATGTCAAGTGTTATATGAATAAAGGAATATTTTGACTGAATATTATCGTTTTTCGCTTCGTTCGTTCGTTCGTTTCAGCCAAATGACGTCCACTGTTTTTCGCTTATCACGTATTAAATCATTTAATTGATAAGTAGGTACACTTACAAAGTAATAATGTTGCAAACGACAAAGTAGCATAATAAGTAATCTAATATTACATCATTTATTAATTAAACTAACTACTTGCAAACTTAATTAAAATTGAACGTCTTACAGTAAATGAGTTTTATAACTCGTGCATATCTTAACTCATTATAAATAAAATATAATAATTATGTAAATATGATAAATAAATCACTTCATACAATACACATGAGAACCTACACAGACATAAATATTAATTTAATTATAATTTCATAACAATTAATGTTATAAAAATATAATTAAAATGCAAGAAGAATGGCATCAGTCTCTTCCACATTCAGTCTCCTACCCAGCGCAATAAACTTTTTGCTGCAAAGAAAAATAACCAAACAACTTGCACAGGTAACGATTAAAATATCACTAATATTATTATCTAAAAAAAAATTCAGTGTAGAATACTTGAGAGTTATTTCAGAAACGGGTTTGAAAATGTATCGTCCAATTTGATATTCGATTTTTTTTTATCGACAATTTAAAGTTCAACAGTACCTCTCTAGTAGTTCAAAAGTCTTTGGCGCCAAGTCGCATTGCACTTTGAGTTTGATAATTTGTAATTTATTTATTTATTTATTTAATTAGGACAACCAACAAGACAGACACAAATGCAAGCAAAGGGGTTTACATACATAATTTTGTCTTAAGACTAGGTGCTATCTTAATTACAGGATGCCACGGCATGGATTTGTTACACTGTTGTGGGCTCAGTGTCACCTAATAGCAGCCCGCATCATGTCACGATCAAGAAGTGTCGGGCGGACTATTTTTTCTATAGAATTTGGCAGCGGGTGGTGGCGCTGCGCGGAACAGAAAAGAGAAGTGGAAATAATCAGAACTGATTGGTTATTCAAAACACTTCTCTACTCCGCCCCGCCTTGGTGTAAACCGGGCCTGACAGACCGTTGTTCATACATAATGCGGGCTGCGTTCACTTTAACCTGACCTCTGCAGAACGGATACCGTGTGGCAAATCCATAATCCTTTAATAATTTATTTAAATAAATAAATTTCGAATGCAGCAAGGGCATCGGAAAGTAAACAAATAACTGGCAAATTATCTAATCTACAGTTTATTGTTAGCAATAAATAAACTTAGGACGGATTCTCAGTTATTCTTTTATCTATACGGCATTTGCGGCCCGGTCTTCGGGGCAGTGTGTCGTTTAGGAATTAAGGCAAGATACTGTTTTTTTTTAAATAAAATTGTGGCAAAGGTAAGTCGTTCTTTTAACATATTAAATATATTTTTTGTCGAACGATTTGGTGTAGTGCTTAGTTGATAACTTGATGAATACTCCAGTGGGCTGAGTGTGAGTTTACATCAACCGAGCTCACTAGTGCGTAGCGCGTTTAAAAAATGTATGAAAATTTTAGTTTTTGGACGTTTCCCGCTAAGGGTGCTGTACAATCCGTCATACATTTAATCTCATTTTTTGACGCGCTCAATAGTGAGTGCGTTTGACGAAAACTCACACTAGGTCCTCAAAGGTTGCAAGTTCGATTCCAGCTAAATATTGTGTGCTTGAACTTACCTACCTATTTAAATTTATTAATCTGGATGTTTCTTATTTATAACAGGAATGTATTATTTACTTTGCCTAGCTTGGGACTGGATGGCAACGTATAAAATAATGATAATTTTAATTTCAGGTCCATCAACAAAATAAATAACAAGATGAGAAAAGGATTTGGATTGCCGATTGTCTTTTGCTTGTTTCATCTGGTGATCTCTCAAAAGAACTGTACCACGATACGTTTACCGAAGGGTTTAAAGCTGGGGGTGGGTTCAGCTGCCTTCCAGATAGAAGGAGCTTGGGATGCTGCAGGTAAAATAATACCAGACTATTCACACCTCTCGTTCCCACCGCTGCAACTCCTGTGTAGCCAGGATCTACAGCTTGACCGCCAATAAAAACCCAACCAGTGAAGGTCAAGTTTGTCCGGGGGGAAAGTTAAACTGAAACATCGTCAGGTCATAGTCTCAACTGTACTGTAGGAGCACGACTCTCTAATTTATCAGAAGCAAATTGTCACCCCCAAGACAGAAGATAAGCCATATCGGGCCCTTATACTTATGTTTAACAACACCATTAATTTTATTGTTATTTGGTAATTATTTAGTCACTTACCTAAGTGCCCCTTTAATTTAAAATCAATTAGCGAAGTCAATGTATGAGAATGCGAACTGAATGAGAATGCCTTATGGCATTAAGTTCGTCTAATAAACGTAAATTTTGGCATTAAAGTATAAATAAATAAAATGGAAGTACCTACCTATTAATGTTTAGGACGTCACGTTACGAAGTATTTCTTGAATTGGCATTAATCGCAGTTAATTACTTCCAGACAAAACTCCCAGCATTTGGGACAACTTCTCGCGATCCAGCGGAGTGATCAAGGACGGATCAAATGCGCAAGATTCGTGCAAGTCCTACGAGTACTACAAACGGGACGTTGCCATGGTCAAATACCTTGGCGTCGACTTCTACAGATTTTCCATATCGTGGCCACGCGTTCTGCCTACAGGATTCCCAAACAAAATAAGCAAAGAAGGGTCCGAGTATTATAGTAATTTGATCGATGAATTGCTAGCGAACGGTATTGAGCCCGTTGTGACGATGTTCCACTGGGATTTGCCGCAACGTTTGCAAAATTTAGGCGGATGGGCAAATCCTCTCATAGCAGATTGGTTTGAAGACTACGCCGACGTGTTGTTTGATCTTTACGGAGACCGAGTGAAGACCTGGATCACTATAAATGAGCCCAGGCAAATGGGATTGTTCGGTTACGGAAGCAACAGATTCGCACCGGGAATAAACGCTCACGGCATAGGAGAGTATTTGGCCGCCAAAAACATTGTCATGGCAAATGCTAAAGCATGGCGTTTGTATGATAGAAAGTACAGGCCGAAACAAAACGGTAAGTACTTTGGATTGTATGAGTGAAAGCTTTACTTGTGTTAGGATGTCGAATAACAATGGTCCAGTTGTCTAATACCATCTTCTTTTCGACATTTGGACCTACAATAGACCCTTGCACAAGCCCCCATATTGTTAGTTGCCTATCACTTCAGTTGCAACCAACGGCTATTTCTTTTTGATCTACTGTGTAAATACTCTGCAACATTTTATCTGCCACACCATACTCATCAAGTTACATAAACGAAGTCTCCATTCCATCACAGAAACTCTTGTCATTTGCTTTTCCAAAACCTACATGCTTCAGATTTTGTACTTTACACTTTTACAGCAATCAAGACCATACTAAGTTAATTATTGTATCTATTTTAGGTACCTGCAGCATAACAATAGCTACAGACCACCGCGAAGGTATAACGGATTCTCCCGATGATATCCAAGCCGCTTTGGACGCCATGGATTTCGAAGTCGGCCTCTACAGCCATCCTATATTCACCAAAAAGGGCGGCTTCCCAGACAGCGTGGTCAGATTGGTGGCAGAAAAGAGCAAAGAACAAGGCTACCTAGAAAGCAGGCTGCCAGAATTTACTGAAGAAGAAATCGAGTTTGTTAAAGGTATTTTTTTAGAAGAGCATCATGTGTTAAAAAAACTAACGTGAAATTATGTTTATCTTTTGACACTTTTATTTATTTATATTATGTCATAAAGATAATGTAACACGCCATTGAAACTGCGTTATCAGATGCTGATAAAAATTAACTTTCAGAAATAACAAAATCGCGTAAACAAATACCTGCCCTAATTTTATTTCTTTGAGCATTAGGTTTTCTTACAATACTAGTAGTAATCACAACATCTGATTAAATCTCTACTACGTATTATTGTCATCTGTATTTTGCAACATTCTACTTTTATGTAGCCAGGACAGGACCTTGATCATCAATAAAACACGTGCAGGCTGTTTTGGTGTGGTTACTTAAGGCTGCGTTTCCACCAGAGATATGCGAGGATGCGTAGCGAGGGATGTGTTTGTAAACGGGCAGACAGTGCCATTGCACCATTGTGACTGAGTTTGTTGCGGCGCTTCTTCTCAGCACTTGCCAAATGTTTGTCTCGAAGCGCTGGTAGGGCAAAAAAAGAATGTGACATGTATAGGCTCCTTAAGAGCATTTGACGATTTGAAAGTACCAATTTAATTAGTCTAAACAAATAAAGATAATTTTCTGATCTGATTTAATTTATTTTTAAGCGTTTCGATGATTGTTATTCGATTTTACATAAAAAAATACTAGGTAGGTAAGTAACTTGACAAAATAATTTTAAATAGTTTTGTATACATCTACGAATAGGGATGATGACTGGGTAATTAAATCGAAATTCTATTTAGTCCGTCAGACAGATAATTAGAAAATATTAGACTCATATTTTTTTATTTTTTCCATAATCCAATTACTTATATTGAGTTGAAATGTCGCGTGACGTCACTTTTAAATAAAGATAATTTTGATTTTGATTTTTAAATGAGGCGATTCTATTGGTTCTTTACCAACACGTCCCTCGCTACGCATACTCGCACATCTTGGTGGAAACGCAGCCTAAATGCCGTCTGCCGTCTTTGCCTACAAATTATAAACTATTTAATCACTTAATAAGAAGAGTTACAATCTAGTGACATCTGATTTCTATGTTTTATTAGAGCACAAAATTGTCATAAGAATGTAAAATTCTCTCGCTTTTTTGTAGGAACAAGTGATTTCTTCGGATTCAACCACTATTCCACAAAGTTCGTCTCTCGCAAGAGCTACAAACCGGGAATGTATCCCATACCTTCGCACGATGACGATTTGGGCGCGTTTGGGACATTGTTGGACTATACGCCTGCTGTTGTACCCCATTGCACTGTAAGTACTAGTCTACCACCATAAAATAAGGCCCTTTCCAGGGCACTTACACATCCCAAATATAGCTTGCCCTACCACCACTTCGGGACAACATATGGACTGGTGCTGAGAAGTGGCGAAGGAAACTCAGTCACCTTTATCAGCCTCAATCAAAATACTACATTTTTAAAACATTTTTTTTTACGCTTTTCCGTGAATGAAACGATCTATAAGAGTAGGCGCACACCGTTGGTTTTTAGTTGGCCGATAGTTGTGCCCGATTTCAAATTGTATGAAGAATCGGCCAAATCGAATCGGCGTAGTGTGCGCACTCCCATACATGCCCATACTGATCAACTGCCCGACTAAACTATCGGCCGACGAAAAATCAACGGTGTGCGCCTACTCTAACTCTATTTACAGTCTATCCCATGGGGAGCACGAAAGGCATTGAAATGGGTGAAAGAAAACTGCGGTAATCCTGACATAATGATCATTGAGAACGGTTTCGGGACCCACGGCGGGTTGCAGGACAACGACAGAGTCACATACCTTCAAAGCTATCTGTTGGAGATCCTGGACGCTGTTGAAAAAGACCAGTGCAATGTCGTCGCTTATACTGTGTGGAGTCTGATGGATAATTTTGAATGGGACAGCGGATTGAGGTAAGCTGTTTGTGTTAGATTTTAGACCTACATTTTATGAAACAACATCAAGTTATCATCTTTATTTAGTGATCATTGCAGGAGCATGACCCTCTCTAATTTGCTGGATCAAATGCCTAAACTAACCGCGCTAGCCAGATCGGCCAGGGAATGATGAACATTTCATATTTTAATGGGCTTGTGTAGTTGTAATCAAATTGTAATGTGAATTACATATTATCAAGTTATTTTTATTGTTCGTTTTGTACCTTTGTTAAACCTTATATTAATAAAGCCTAGATGGATAGTCTTCATACAAACGCTTCGTCAAAGGTGAGGCAAAAATCTTATGTTACTGTCAAAACGTTGTTTTAAATGTGGCGATTTTTCGAAAGTGAGAGATATTTATCCACATTTATCGTAATAAATTGTTGTTATTTGTTATTTAATAAGACATTTAATCAAAACAATAAAGTTCCAAGTGGACCACTAAAAGTGGCCTCACTTTTCACTCACTTTAAATATTTAGGCTTTAATAATACCCCCCGTCCGCCAGAATTTATGTTGTTTCAGACTAGTCCCATGACATTTAATAAATTGTACACGTTTTTCAGAGTCAAATTCGGAATATTCGAAACCAATTACGACGATGAGAAGAAAACACGGACTCCGCGAGCCTCCGCGTTTTGGTATAAGAATCTGGCAGCGACGAAATCTTTAGACTGTGATTTTAAACCTACTTTTAAAAATATACAATTTTAAGACTGTTTTTTTTTATTTTTAAGCGCTTGGATGATTGTGATTTGACTACATAAAAAATACTAGGTAGGTTTAAGTACTTGACATAACAATTTTAAATAGTTTTGTATACATCTACGAATTATAATATTTTTTGTAATATCATGTAATAATGAAGTAGGTATTACATTAAAGAAAAAAAATGTTTGTAATGATTTTAGAATTTATATTGTATTTTATACGATTATTGGTTACTTTTAAATAGTTATTGCAACAATTTTAGTATTTTTATTGTATTTTAGAAGAACCCTAAAACCCATTATTAAATTAAAATACTTTATTTGATTACTTCCTAGGCATTTTGCAGACATTAGAATGATTTTAGAATTTATTGTGTATTACATCCAATTATTTCATATTTATTATTTAATATAATTCGATGGGTGCCTGGAATAAAGCCGCAATCGACAAAACACAATTTTACAGGAGAAGAGATTTAGTGAAATTTTTGAATAATAACTAAACTACGAGGCGTATCCAAATGGTTTGTATATCAAACGATGCGTTATTTTTTCTGGAGTAACATATAATGTGCATAAGGTTATAGTGCTTAGAATATACCTTAAAAAAGGTAGAAATACATATTGCCGCTTCATACATTGAAAGTCGGTTCCGTAAGAGTCCATTGTGGTTTTATTCCGGTAAAAAGTGCAAAAGTAATCATACAGCAATAGTGCATTGCAGCGTTGTGCGCTGATCTGAAGGATGTATGGCGAATACAGTAATAGCGGTTTGCTTGAATTTAATGATCGACTTGGAAAATGTACTGGTGAATGCTGTGTACATTATATGTTCATATGGTCCGTATCGAAATGAGTACAAAGTTGAATATCTAGAGTGTTTAGTTAATATCTTTTATAAAGTAGTGGAATTCATTAGTACATAATGATAATATTATAATATTACACGCTTTTGCCCGCGGCTTTGTCGTAGTTTAGAAGTTATCAATAATTTTGTAACTTTTTTTCAATTTCATGACCTAGTAGGCTTTAAAAAAACTTATCTTTATTTCGGGTTGACTTATCTCAGATTTCTTTATTTTGACAATATCGCTATTAATTGCAAATGTTTGAAAAAAATATTCACCTTCCTATCTTTGATGCAAGATTCAAAATTTTTGCTAGAAACATAAAAAAAATTCTTTTAGCAGAACATTCTCAAAATTTCAACTTAAATGTTTAAATAATAAAAAATGAGAACTTTCATAGGTCTAAAATAATTTTAAAAACTGCGCAGTTTTCTGGACATTCATAATAATACAAAAAAAACATGTACTTAATAGGCCACTATTTTTGTAATCGCTCCACTAAAGTGGTAAGTCGCTAAATGTTTTTGAATTTCTTAAAGTGAATTAATATGGGCAATCTTCTAAGTTTACATTACGTAGAACAGATTTAGAGACAATAACTGAACAGAACATGTTTTTATTCTCAGCAAGGAAGCTTTTGCCCTTTATCACACCTGGTGGAAACTGTGATCAGGCTCAAGGTAGAAGGAAACTTCAACTACAGATAAACTATGGCTTCCTACCTCCAATGCCGAAACATATTGTTATTATAAATAAGCTTTAATGAACATAAACCAAATATCCCTCCTTCTTCTCTTCCTAAGTCCCCTTTATCTTCCTAAATCTGTCGCCATAACAATAATGTTGACAGCATCACTGTGTTCCAGCAGTTGTCAGGTAGGTACACAGCATTGCTTAATGTAAATCCAAACAACATATTTTTATTGCATAGAACACCATGAAGTATTATTACTTAAGAAAGTTTAAAGAAATTGTACAAGTAGGTAATGTTTATTGTGACTTGGTACACATAGTTTGTTTCGGGGAACAAAGCCGCAATGGCCGTTACTTGTAGAAGTTTGAAATAAAACTTTTAACATTGAACATGCCACGATTATTCTGGTAAACAAATTTCCGGGAATAACGATTCAATATCCATAGTGCTTTTGGTAAATCAGCCAGTTTCAAAGATAAAATTCTGAAAAAAAATCACAAGGTGTATAGGGACCCCCAGATTACGAAAATTGCTTAATCGGAAAACTGCTGCTATGGCTATTGCGGCTTTATTCCAGGCACCCATCGAATTATTTTAGATTTTTATTGTATACATTTTAGTATTTTAAAAATTAAAAAACAGCTAATTATGAAATAAGTATTGCATTTGACTAGTTCCGGGGCATGCCGTCGATAAGTCGTTTTGAACCGGTCGACTTTCACTGATGGAAGGGGAAGTTACCTTATCGCTGGCATGCCGCTGGACAGTCAGTTCGATTTGAGCGTTCGAAGCGAGAGGTACTATTAGGTTGACGTCATAATGTCGGAATTGTGTAAATCAGTGGTGCTGAAATACAAGTTCAACAACCTACAAGAGTGTTTCATTTCAACTCAGAAGTGGGATGTGATCTACAGCTCATAAGGTACGTCTTAATTTATTTGGTTAAAAATTAATTGATTTTAAAAGTTCAAGTAGAAAGAAGTGTGAATATTTCGTTTAATGCATGGAAAAGTTATGTTTAAAACGAGGCTAGACGCGCCTCCAGATTATTAGGCTAGATGCGCCTTAGACTATGACTATGACCATGACTATGACTGTGACTGACTTAGTATATCGAGGCTAGACGCGCCTCCAGTTTATTAAGCTAGATGCGTCTTAGACTATGACTATGACCATGACTATGACCATGACTATGACTGTGACTGACTTAGTATATCGAGGCTAGACGCGCCTCCAGTTTATTAGGCTAGATGCGCCTTAGACTAGATGCGCCTTAGACTAGATGCGCCTTAGACTATGACTATGACCATGACTGTGACTGACTTAGTATATCGAGGCTCGACGCGCCTCCAGTTTATTAGGCTAGATGCGCCATTGACTTTGACTAAGTATGAGACCTGTAGAGGTTCCTTAAGAACATAATATTCGACCATTTGTAAGTACTATTAATTAGTCTAAACGAATGAAGATATTTTGACTTTTGACTTTGACTTTGACTATAACTATGACTATGACCATGACTATGACTTAGTATAACGAGGCTAGACATTCCTCCAGTTTATCAGGCTAGATGCGCTTTTAAATATGACTAAATATAACGAGGCTAGACGCGCCTCCAGTTTATTAGGCTAGACGTGCCTTGGACTATGACTATGACTTAGTATGACGAAGCTAGACGTGCCTCCAGTTTACCAGGCTAGATGCGCCTTAAGGGCCCCATTGTTTAGGATGTCTCTAGAATAAAAAGCCTTCTATTGCTGACATAACAAGGAAGCCGTCCAGTTGTCACATGAGTTGTGTGTGTAGGTCGCACTGAATAAAATACAAATATAAATACAAAATCTTTATTTGTGATGCATAAGTATAATAGAAACATGTCACAATGGTATTTTACTACACTTTGCTCAGGGAGCATAATATTAATTGTCAAATAAAAGATTTTTTAGATTTATTTTTGAGATCTAGATTTTTGGAAAAGATATGAATCAAACTTTTGCTTAATATAACATGAACATAGCTTCCATATGATGTTGAGTTGATGCTGGTCAGACACAGTTTATTTCGTCGAGTACTTTATTTCACAGTTGAATACAACGACGACTGAAGATGGAGCTCGTATACCGCCAGGGACAACCGTCAGCTGACAATGAAATAAGCGTGCTAAGCGGAAGAAGTTGTCGTCGTCGTCCAGTAAGAAGGCGCCACCACGATCGTCTTCTATGGAGCCAAGGTTGAAGAAAAATACTCGAAGGAGCTCATCTTCTTCCAGCTCTACTGAAAGAGCAGTGCCACATGTGGTTCGTAAAATTTCTGATAGACTCTAGTGAAGAAAAGAATTTCTTCATTGGTAGTTTTTTTTTATTGCGCACACATTATTGAATATTACGCATACCTACAGTAAAATGGGAATATTAGCTTATGTAGTAAATCTTTAATAGTAATTATTAAAGGTAATAATAAATTATTCGATTATATTGTATAAAGGAACGTAAAAGTAAATGTGCTAAAAAAATACATTTGAAAGAAAATATTTTTACACAAGTAAAGTGAATTAATTAATGATGCGTTTATTTTAAAATTGTCATCGGTTCGGACTTTCGGTAGGTACTTTTGCCAAGTACAATATCTTGTCTATCTATAATTCCACTTCAAAAATATATTTCGAATTATTCTGACCTCTGGTTACATTAGTCTGACCTAGATAGGACCTGTTTCTAGGTGAATTATGCTTTTTCTTCTAATTTAGTTTTCTCAAAGAACTAAATCAGTTAGCGACCTCAAATAAACACAATATTATTATTACTGTAAGAAGTCAGTAACTATAAAAAGGTTTCATAGATAGGTTATGTTAGGTTAGGGTCACTTTTCATTTTTTGGTAGAGCAAAAGATATGAAACGTCAAGGTTCCATAAGAGCAGAAGTTTAAAGTTTTTCTTTTAGTAGTCTTTCATTTTTTTTATGAGCGCTATTATAATAGCTAATGCGAATAAGAGAATTTTGTCTTTAACTTAGACATTGCAAAAGTTAATTGGCTTGGCTAAGAACTACGGAGTCCGTTAGAGGAAATTTTGAATCCTACTACTTGAAAGGATGAACAGTTTACGTAGTTATTTTAATGACAGAAAAAAGAAATATGAGACTGTTTTGGCAAATAAAAATTCCTTTTAAATGTTGGTAGTGAGTGCACTTGTTGACGCAAAACCGATGCTGAAACTAAGTATAGTTTGGCGGATCATTTCAATATCAATTCCAATTGTAAAAGTTGTGGTCAATCATCAGTCATACCTCTGTGTATAGGGCGAACATAAACAAAAATGTTGATGAGATTGACGCTGTTATAGAAGTGTTAGTGATTGATGATGCATAGCAGACTTCACTGACAATAGACGATTTGACACCATTCCCCATTAATTCGATATTACAATTTATTAAAGACATTCTGATCTTGAAGACTTAATCTGAAATGACCTGTAAATTACCGTTTTTGGTCGCATTGTAATTGATAAAGGTAGTTTGATTGAATTCACAAGATAGTGACGTCACTTGCTTGTCGTGCCATACAAAAAAAAAAGTTTGATTTAACAGTTTTTAAAAGTACGTCAATTGACTGGTGGTGTCAACACGTCTATCGGTCAAAACTTCACGTAACTGAAATTTCTCACGGTTTGGAATACTGACATTATATAAAATTCCTGGTCAGAATATTTTCGAGAGCCACGAAGATGACGGACACAGGTGAATACCAGTTAACATAAATTTCTAGTTTTACAGAGGATAGTTTCAGACTTTTAGAGTTGCCTTTCGATTTAAATTTTTTAAATAACTTGACACCTGGCGAGCTTAAGGCCGTGGGTTCGATTCCCGCCTTAGGCGGTTCTATATTATCAAGTGATAATAAAAAAAATATATACAGTGGATGTTTAGATAAACTAATATTTTATAATGCGAATAGCTTTCCGCCGAGAGTTCGCCCGCGTAGAATTTTGTTTGTGACAGTTGTTTGTTTTGTATGTCCTTCCCCGGGACTCAATCTCTATGCCAGATTGCATCAAAATCGGTTCAGTGGTTTAAGAGTGAAAGCAAGTATACAGAGTTACTTTCGCATTTATAATATTAATATATAAATTAAACTGGGGGCCAAGTACCGGATGTTTAAAAGAGCCTTTTTTTAATTCACAACGCCAAAGGTGAAATCGTTTTTAGTAATTTGTCGCCTAGTCCAATAACACTTAAAGCAAATGTTTTAATAGCTACTTCAATGCTTTTTGGAGCATGTCCAATATGTCATGTAAATCGAATTGTTAAAGACCCCTCAGCTATGGATACTCTCGATAGAGCTGGTATTATGACTAAGCCCGGACTTAGTTCCGACACGTTCTGGTTAGTTAGATAAGCTTTATACTCTTTTGTGAAATTATCGCGATTGTATTACTATAAATCTGACTGAGATAGGACGTAGGTACACGTGCAGTCTTTGATGTCAGGATGAAAAATAATGTACAAATACCACCATTACCACTTATCTCATTACAAAAGGGAAAAGGGTTCAGAAATCCATAGATGACTAACTTGATCCATAGCTGCTTATATCATTCAGGACTCTTAAATCATATTTAGGTCAGATCTTGATGATAAAGAGAAAAGTCTTCAATGTTCTGTAGCAGTCACTTACTTTAGTCGATGAAAGACAACTTCCATGAGTTGGAGACACTAGCTGTGGTGTGTGTGCTAAAAAAAGGTGTATATCTTTTAGGACTTAAAAGTTTCTACTGGTTATGCTGCCTTAAGAACCACGTTAAAAAAAAAGAGAAAAAAAAAATTTGTTCCGCGAATAGTCCAAATACCAAAATTTAGTCATAGAATCTGACGACAACCCATCCAAACATCATAATCTCTTCAAATAGCAGATACAGTAAGGTTGATACCAAATTATTTTTAGTGGTCCCACGTACAGCTAGATGGCAAATATGTTGCGCTAATCGTGATGAAATTGAGCATCACAGACATTCAGAAACACATAATATAAGATCACTGTAATTGTACCTATTGGTTTTAAAAATTTGGAAAATTTGTAGAGAAGAAAATTATGTTAAGGCCTTAGAAATACATAATTCTGACGAAAGTACCTTTAGTGTTAATCATAAATCGTGACCATAATTCATTATTTGCCAGATTACGGTTACAAATGGATATAATTGGATATTTTTTTATTTTATTTTTATTCTTTATTTGATTTGGGGCTTTTATCCACATGGATATGTCAGCCCCATTGTATCTTCATAATTGGATATAATATTAACGTTTTGACATGTTCTTAAAAACTTACTAACTTTCACATGGCAGTCATGGCAAGATACACTGTAATTAAATTGATTATGTACTAACATCTAATGGACGTGTATTTTATGTGAAATAAAAATTTGGATTTAAAAAGAGAAGTTTCCAATATATACGATATGAGAAGTTTTGAGAAAATTATAAAGTAAAACGATTAATATCTAAATTTCATGCAAATATCCGTTATGGGTTATAAAATAAGTCATTACGAATAATATAGATTAGGTGAAAATGTATAAGTACCTACAAGATTTTTCTCCGTTTCTTAACATTTGTTACTGGTTCAATATGAAGAATATAGTTTCTAAAATACATTATTAATGTTAAAACACTTGTTAACAAGTTGTCATAGAATTGTTTATCATTCTACTATATATGCTCCATATTGTTTTGAAAAGTAATATTAATGATTTTAGAATAAATCCTTATTAGACGTGAATGCCGGGAGGCATCACGGTGTCGGATGGCCGAATGTAATGATTTTAGAATTTATATTGTATTTTATACGATTATTGGTTACTTTTAAATAGTTATTGCAACAATTTTAGTATTTTTATTGTATTTTAGAAGAACCCTAAAACCCATTATTAAATTAAAATACTTTATTTGATTACTTCCTAGGCATTTTGCAGACATTAGAATGATTTTAGAATTTATTGTGTATTACATCCAATTATTTCATATTTATTATTTAATATAATTATTTTAGATTTTTATTGTATACATTTTAGTATTTTAAAAATTAAAAAACAGCTAATTATGAAATAAGTATTGCATTTGACTAGTTCCGGGGCATGCCGTCGATAAGTCGTTTTGAACCGGTCGACTTTCACTGATGGAAGGGGAAGTTACCTTATCGCTGGCATGCCGCTGGACAGTCAGTTCGATTTGAGCGTTCGAAGCGAGAGGTACTATTAGGTTGACGTCATAATGTCGGAATTGTGTAAATCAGTGGTGCTGAAATACAAGTTCAACAACCTACAAGAGTGTTTCATTTCATGTTTTACTTAAAATATTTATTTCTCATTCATAAAAGATTTAAGTAAGAATGTACTTAAATAAACTTAACTATTTTATAAATTCTTATCGCAAATAAAAGCTAGAAACATTTTATTTGATTTAAATTGTTAGTAAATATAATATTTACGAAAATACTTATTTTAAAATGGAAGACTAGACAGACTTTAAAAAAGCATATTAAACATAATTATACAGGTAAAAATAATACATTAATCGTATTGGAAGAATAAGATTTATAAGGCACAATACCATATTATGTGTTTTCAAAAAATATTAATTTTACCACCATGGCCATAGTGCGTAAATAGATCATGGTGTAAAAATTTTTTGTGCTTCAAAATTACAAAACATCATCAAGAAAAATTATATCATACTATCGAATTAAAAAAATATATTGCCGTATTTTCTGGCATAAATACGTTTTATTTAGACGGACGATCACATAATTATACTTAAATAATTAACAATAGTTATCTTTTTATTAAGAGGCACATTACTTATTTATATTTACTTATCATATAATTTGAGTGATTTTAGCCTTAAATCTAATTGGTTTTAATATTGTAGACTTCTAGACTTGTCAACTGTTAAACGTTTGATATAATACAGTGTCGTATCTTAGCTAAAACATCTAGATATATTTGTGTACTAAAAGTACATTACTAAAAGTCTAAAAGCAATACATAAATGTCGCGTTTGAGTCCCTTCGCTTCAGTTTTGACCCTCAACCAATGGTAAATATTAACCACGTTATTTACTTTAACTTGTTGTACCTTTTTACATCGGACTTGTCTTTGTTGCTTTTTACATTGGACTTGTTTGAACTAACCACAGTCTCTTCACGTAGCTTTAGGCGGGTGCATCATGCTATCCAACAGTTTGTACACTTCCAACATTTTGGGCCGTTCGTTATGCTGATAGCTGGTGCAGTGGATGCCCAATGCCCATGTTCATGAATTAAAGTACAATAGTAACCATATTAATTTAAACTGTAGCACCTTGTGTAAAAGTCCAAAAACAAAAAGAAAATACATTTTTCATAAACTTTTTTACGTCATTGTCATTTATACATTGGCGTTGTTCCTTTTTACACCGGACTTGGAGTTGTTCCCATTTACATCGGACTTATCTTTTTTACATTGGACTTGGCCTTCTTGGACTAAGTTACATATACTTGAACTCACCAATCTTCACGTAGCTTTAGGCGGGTGCATCATGCTATCCAACCGTTTGTACACTTCCAACATTTTGGGCCGTTCGTTGCGCTGATAGCTGGTGCAGTGGATGCCCATGTTTATGAACTCGCGGCATAGTTGCGGGTTCGAGTGCGGAGTTCCGTAGAGCACGCGGTCTTCGTATTGAGCTGGAAAGACATTTGTAAAGTTAAGAAATTGACAAAACAAAAATAAATCTATAAAAGTTTTGTTCATTTATTTCATTGAGTTTCTGACGCTGCTTCTTTTCAGCTCTGGCTCATTTATTGTCCCGCAACAGTGGTAGGGTGAATACTGGGACGTAAGTCATTTTTAAAAGCCTACTTGCAAAAATAAAACGAGTTTTCAGTGGCGTGGTAAAGATTGGCAACCCTATGGTGTCAAAAAAGGGAAACCTATGCGATAGAAAGAGACGGAACCTTAAAGAATATGCGGTATGTTCTTAGCACTGAGTAAATTGAACAATCACTTGGTTGCGCAAATGTAGTGTTTGTACAGCGTCATATAGTTATCAATTTTTTTGCCGCTTTGGGTGTCATGAACTATGTTAACGCTGACTGAATGAAATATTTGTATATCACCATCATTTAGTCTCCACTGCAGGATGACCTGTCTAATTTACCAAAGGCAAGAGGGAACGTTTGCCATACCCTAGATTGAGAAGTAGTCCAGTCAATGAATGCCTTAACGACGGTGTAGAGAGAAATCCGTGGAACACAATTTCTGACCTCGGGACTTTATTTAGCCTAGTTAGGTGGTGAACATAGCAAAAGTCCCCGCCCTTAGCCCTTGAGCCAGCGGGGAGAGGGGGGTTTAAAGGTACCACTTTTCGGTTTTTCGCTTAATCCTCGGAAACTATGCGTCCTAGTGACATGACTACTATGAACCAAAAAAAGCTTATTTAATTTGCTACAGGCAAGACCGTCAAGTTTTTCTGTATCTTGTATAGTTTTTGCGGCATCTGCTCTAGAAGGTCTGTAAAATTGGAAATTTTATTTTTGTCTTACATGTTCCTATCAGGAGAAAATCGACTAAATCAACATTGAGCAAACACTATAGACATGCGGGAGCATGTTAAGCCTAGTTCCAGGGAGGGGACTGCACCGTGCGTATATTTAGACGAACCAATTGGAGCCACTTTTGACTCTTCATCATTCAAAAACTACTGTGCATTAACACTTCAAATTTGGCTCATGTATTGAGACTTGCAAAATATACGTCAGCTTCAAATTTTATAAATATACCTCAAACGGTTATTTAGGTATTGACGTTCAAAAATCGACATTTCGAACACTAAAATCTATCTATCACCTGTGAAATGTTAAAATTTACTGGTTTTTAATTTGTTCCTATGTATTTACATAACTACCTTTCTGGATGCCAAATTTGAACCTTCGAGGTAATCTGGAAGTGGTTAGAATTTGGTCTATAGGTCAGACATGTAGATTTTTGGACGTCAATACTTAAAGAACCGTTTGAGGCATATTTATGAAATTTGAAGCTGATGTATATCTTGCAAGTCTCAACACATGAGCCAAATTTGAAGTGTTAATGCACAGTAGTTTTTGAGTGATGAGAAGTCAAAAGTGGCTCAGTGATTCGTCTAAATATACGCACGGTGCAGTCCCCTCCCTGGAACTAGGCTTAACATGCTCCCGCATGTCTAGAATGATTGCTCAATGTTGATTTAGTCGATTTTCTCCTGATGGGAACATGTAAGACAAAAATAAAATTTCCAATATTACAGACCTTCTAGAGCAGATGCCGCGAAAACTATACGATTTATATAAAAACTTGACTATCTCACCTGTAGCAAATTGAATATGGATTTTTTGGTTCATAGTAGTCATGTCACTAGGACGCATAGTTTTCGAGGATTAAGCGAAAAACCGAAAAGTAGCACCTTTAAACCCCCCTCACCCCGCCGGCTCAAGGGCTAAGGGCGGGGAGTTTTGCTATGTTCACCTCCTAACTAGTCTAAATAAAGTCCTGAAGTCAGAAATTGTGTTCTACAGTTTTCCATCTATAATGCTTTATTGACTGGACTAAAGGTTTAATGTTCGCTTATTTCTCCCTTCGTCATATCTTCTGACATCCTCGAAAAGAATGGGGTGCTCTGTCGAAACCACACGGTTTATTTTGTATAACTTGTATTAAATAAAGTAGACTAAGAGCTAGTGAACGCCAGACTTACGTCATTATATAAAAGATGAAAGTTCGTCAGCGTATGCTCCCAATATAGGATAGAATGCTGGTGAATCATGAAGTTTCATGGCTGTCAGCCAGACAGTTTTTTTAGGATAGCTGCCAAAGCCACGATGACCCAAACTTAGAATAGAATAGTTTTTTTATTTGAAAGAAAGACATACAAGCAACAAGCAAGAACTTCATGATTCGTCAACATTCTATCCTATATTGGGAGCATACGCTGACAAACTTTCAGCTTTAATAAAATAACGTAGGTCTGGCGTTCACCAGCTCTTAGTCAAAAGTATTGTGACCACATACCCGTGTCCTGTCGCTGTTCCTTCTGCACTCTCATGAAGTCCGCCAGCTTTTGTATGGGACGCGAAGCATCCGCCGGCCTCAGACTCGTGGCCAGTTCCAATAGCACCACGCCGAAGGAAAACACATCCACTGCTGGTGATAGACAGCCCGAGCGAAGATATTCGTCGGGGAGGTAGGGACGCGTGCCGTGGACCCTAACAACAAGTAATAGAGCTCATTTTAGAACGAGCAAGCAACAAGGCACAAAAATAATTTCTTCTGAGAGTGAGTAGCGTCAGCGCAATGAACCTTAAGAATAATGCTCAGAGCTCATTTTAGAATGAGCAGGTATTAAGAACGAGCTGACAGCCCGAGCGAAGATAATCGTATAAGTACGCGTGCCGTGGACCCTAACAACAAGTAATAGAGCTCATTATAGAATGACCATGACCAGACACGCCCACTTTCTTTGTCAGGCAGCATTGATCCTTAACAATAAGGCATAGAGCTCATAGTAGAACGAGCGGTATGCAAAGACTCGTAGCTAGTTACAATAGCAATAGCAATAACTACGCCGAAGGAAAACACGTCCACTGCTGGCGAAAGGCAGCCCGAGCGAAGATATTCGCGTGCCGTGGACCCTAATTAAAAGAAATAGAGCTCATTTTATTAGAATGTGCAGATACCTCTGATAATAAAGGTACAAAGCTCGTTTTAGAGTGAACATTAGCCGAAGACTGCTATCCCGAGCGAAGATACTCGTCGGGTAAGTAGGGACGCGTGCCGTGGACCCTAATATAAAGATATAAGGCTTATTTTAGAACGAATATATGCGTCTACCGCTGGCGACAAATAACCTAAGTGCAATGACCCTTAACAACAAGGCACAGAGCTCATTTTACAACGAGTGGCTTTAGAAGTACTACCAGGCCTGTTCATCTCCGCGAGTTTACATCGAAAACAAAACACGCACGATGGCCCACCTACAGGATACTATTCGACAAGGCCTCACATACGAGCGAACATTGACTCACGCACGCGTATTCTTGTGTATGATGGAAGAAAATAAAGAAAATGGTGTACTAAATACTGTGCAGTATTTAACTGCCTAAATAATAATAAAAACACAGAATGTCCTTTTTTAGGTTGCCTCAAGACACTGAGAGGTAAATAAGTAGTTAATATTATTCATGATAATTCATGCTAAATCATGTATTTCCTCCGCCATTTTCCGCAGTTTGGCACCTCACGTCACATCATTTTACCGAAGTCAGCCCTATAGCTTCGGCGCAGTGCCGATCACTGACGTTTGTCAACAAAATGGTGCTTGACTCTTGAGACAGGCTAAATTACACCATATTGTTAATGACATTGAGCATACATTTTTTTAAATACCTTCGCGAAGTAAAACTTCTGTACGTAGTACTTATTATTATTCTGTGGTACTACGCCGAAGGAAAACACGTCCACTGCTGGCGATAGGCAGCCCGAGCGAAGATATTCGTCGGGGAGGTAGGGACGCGTGCCGTGGACCCTAAAGAGAAGGGAATAGAGCTCATTTTAGAACGAGCAAGCAACAAGCGTTTCAGCTCGGAATGACAACTTCTCAAAATGACAACCGGGGCGCAAAATGTCCACTTCTCGAAATGACAACTTCTTAAAATGTCAACTTCGCTAAAAGACAACTTCTCATAATGTCTATTTCTCACAATGACAAATTCGCATTTGGTCAACTTCGCATTATGTCAACTACTTGTTGATATTTTATTTTCATTATTTCTAGAGTTCTAGTTCTTCTTGAGTTGTCATTATGCGAAGTTTTACTCGTATAAGTACGCGTGCCGTGGACCCTAACAACAAGTAATAGAGCTCATTATAGAATGACCATGACCAGACACGCCCACTTTCTTCGTCAGGCAGCATTGATCCTTAACAATAAGGCATAGAGCTCATTGTAGAACGAGCGGTATGCAAAGACTCGTAGCCAGTTCTAGAAGCACTACGCCGCGCCGAAGGAAAACACATCCACTGCGGGTGATAGACAGCCCGAGCGAAGATATTCATCGGGGAGGTAGGGACGCGTGCCGTGGACCCTAATATAAGGCTTATTTTAGAACGAAAATATGCGTCTACCGCTGGCGACAAATAACCTAAGTGCAATGACCCTTAACAACAAGGCACAGAGCTCATTTTACAACGAGTGGCTTTAGAAGTACTACCAGGCCTGTTCATCTCCGCGAGTTTACATCGAAAACAAAACACGCACGATTGCCCCCTACAAGAGTACTATTCGACAAGGCCTCACATACGAGCGAACATTGACTCACGCACGCGTATTCTTGTGTATGATGGAAAAAAATAAAGAAAATGGTGTACTAAATACTGTGCAGTATTTAACTGCCTAAATAATAATAAAAACACAGAATGTACTTTTTTAAGTTGCCTGAAGACACTGAGAGGTAAATAAGTAGTTAATATTATTCATGATAATTCATGCTAAATCATGTATTTCCTCCGCCATTTTCTGAAGATTGGCACCTCACGTCACATCATTTTACCGAAGTCAGCCCTATAGCTTCGGCGCAGTACCGATCACTGACGTTTGTCAACAAAACTTCTGACAAACTTGCTTGACTCTTGAGACAAGCTAAATTACACCATATTGTTAATGACATTGAGCATACATTTTTTTAAATACCTTCGCGAAGTAAAACTTCTGTACGTAGTACCTATTATTATTCTGTGGTACTACGCCGAAGGAAAACACGTCCAATGCAGGTGATATGCCTATCACCCGAGCGAAGATAGATACTCGTCAGGTAAGTATGGGCGCATGCCGTGAACCCTAATGAGAAGGAATAGAGCTCATTTTAGAATGACAAGACACGCCCACTTTCGGCGTCAGGCTGCCCGAGCGCATTGATCTTTATTATCAAGGCGCAGAGCTCATTTTACACGAGCTGGGAGGTTTTCTTTCAAAAACCTTTTTATAGAAGTTGAACTGAAATGGTGGGAGAACAAGAGGTAGGATTAGTACTATAAAACACTAAGGTTTTGGAAACTAATTTAGTCGAATGAACTAAACTTCGCTTTAGGGATGAGACTGGGCTATTCATAAAAAAATACTAAAAATGGCTCTAGCATTAAATTGATCTATCACCAAATCCACATAGTATACAAAACCGGGCTCTAGAACCAAAATTTACTAAGGTTTATTTGTTTCAACTTAAGAGCCATTTTACATTTTCGTGCAAATTTCTAAGATTTTGGAAGCATGAATTACTATCTTAAGCAACACCCAGAGATTATTTAATTACTGCGAAAGATAGTTCAATCCTTGTTGTTGACCAATAATGTAACGGATTTACTAAAACTCTTTTGATTAATTCTCAGTGCCCCATCTCCCACAACCATTTTACGGAAAAATTGCCGCAGACTCAATTTCAAAGTCCTGTATCTATTATTTATGCTCGTATAATAAGCTTAAAAATATATAGAAATCATCGGACATATATTCTTGTAGTCCAATAATCAAACGGATTCTTGAATTTCATTACCATTATTGAGTAAAATCTAAAAATATTTTGGCAAATTTTTAAGATTTACGTCACATTTTGATCGTGATTTTTGGTTTTAATACACAGCAATAACAGCAATAAAAGTATCCCAAAATAAAGAATATTCATTGGAGAATTGATTTCCACAGTTATTGTTTAAATATTAGTAACTACTTTGTCAAAATATTGATGTGAATATCAGTATAAATTACAATGCGGAAGCCGACATTGATTAGTACGGCGCGAGCGCCCGTCAAGGCAGGACCTGTGTCATTTTTCCCGCCATGACGTTTACGTGTGTTCGTGTCATGAAGCGGAGATTTATACAGCGACCAAATACTTTTGATACTATGCCGGGAGGTCCGTTTTGAGTCGGCCGTTTGGTGGTTCGAAACGGACTAATATGCCGAGAGGTCCCGGGTTCGATTCCCGGCCGAGCAGAAATTGAAATGATGAAATTTAATTTCTTTGACGGGACTGGGAGTAACTATGTATTTATGTATGAATTTAATTTAATAAATAAATTATAAAAAAGGTTGTAAGTACATAGTATATCCATTAAGCTAGCACCCTTAACACAAGCATATTAGTTGCTTATTTTAGGACTAGATGGCATTGTGAAATTGTCCAAAGATTTGTTTATTTATTTATCCGCTTTGAGTTTTGTTTCGTGAAGAAGAAAAAGAACCGTTTTGTTTCAAGAGGGAAGTTTTGTTGTTAAATAAATAGTAATAAAAGAGGAAAGATTTGATTATTTGTTTGTTTGAAGGCAATAGGCTCCGAAAAGAAATGTTTCCTATGTTGGCTATAAAATATTTTCAAAAACTTTACTCCAAAATCTTCGATAATTGGTCGTTTAATAAATAAATTAGATAACATATTAATATTTTTTTATTGTTTCCAGTACGATTTCAGTACTAGTTTTTAGAAATTCTATGATTTAACTAAAGTGTTATTTTATGCATAATTTATTAACTTCTAAAATATATTCCCTATTGATAGATGACGTGCTTCGTATTTGGTTAAAAAGGTGTAGAATGTTATTTTGAAGATAACTTGCTTCCATAGAGATATAGAAAGATGCTAAGTAATGCGCTGAGTTCGAAACTCAGTGTCAAAGAAATCAAAATATGTGCTCATTATCCACTGCGGTATCAGTATTCAACGTTCGAATAATCTTTAGTAGTATGCAAGCGATGCAGGCCGCTACCAACCGTGCGATGTGGAAGTCATTGGGGGAGGCCTATGTTCAGCAGTGGACGTCCTGTGGCTGAAATGATGATGATGATGATGATGCAAGCAATGTAAACTGTTTACATTATAACGTCGCTGCTGTCATCATTGCTATCACAAGCAATATGTTCTGTTTTTGGGCATATTGTTGCGACACCGGCTCCGCCCCCTTATCACATTTCCCTTTAGTTTCTGTGATCTGTGCTTACTTCGAAGTTGATATCAATTAAATATTCCTATTAGTGCTTTTGATTTAAATTATTTTTTTTATTTTGACACGTGTTTGAAAAATCAAGAAATAGTCAATAATACAACAAATGAAAACGAAACATTGCATTGCAAGTTGCAATGTTTCAATATTGATGAGGAGATTCCATTGGAAAGTCTGTATTCATTCCTAGGATTCCCCTAACACCATCAAATTCAAGAGAATTCTAGAGAGTGCAGTTTCCCATCTCATGCTTAGGGCCACGGTTTAAAATAGCGTGGTTGCATAGAGCCTGCAACGGGCAACCGCGTGCGCTGCTCATACTAATTTTCGATACAAAAACAAGTGTTGGCTCACGAGTTTTAGCGGAGTTCCATGTGGTAGCGGGAGTAGACTTAAGGGAAATCTATGCTTCTCCGACGGCCAGTTGTAAGTTGTATGCTCCAGAGTGTGCACACAATAGCCTGGTGATTTTAGCACCCGAAGGAAATGTTTCAATTTTGTTGTAGAAAGATATCATAATTTTGTAAGTATTCAGATATTTAAACATACCTAATAATTTGTAGGTTTTATATTAAAAAATATTATCATATAACAAAATTAATAATTTCTTAGAATAATTTAGTTTTATTAGAACCAGTTTCCACTTCTTCGCGGAAAAAGTCGCGGGCAAAAAGCTAGTATGGAATATGTAGTATTGCCCGCGGCTTTACTCGCGTGAAATTTAGTTTGCTACAGATCGTCATAAATATATTGTTATTCTGCTCGACGCCAGGGATGGATGAGCATCGCTGTCGCTGGCGACAGGGTCTTCTGGTTAAGGGTTCATGACGTAGTTCTCAGGCAAAATGAAATCCACTCATAGAAATTAATAAACTTAGTGTATTCACGAGAATAATTACACACAGCACTAGAGTCGTATCGGTCTTGCGATAGGAACGTCCGACCCGAGTGATAGTTGAACACAAACTGCCTAGTACTGCTGTACTGTACTGTAAAGCTTCATCAAAATTTGTTCAGTAGTTTTTGCGTGAAAGAGTAACACACATCGAAACATCCATACAAACTTTCGTATTTATAATATTAGTAAGACTTGTAAGAAGAAAGATAGTAAGATGAATTTATTTTAGTTATTTGTTAAATAATAATAATATTTATTTATTTCTTAGCTCTGTCTGATAATGGATCTGGAGGAGTTGCAATTAGAGATGGGTTATACTAGGTAAATTTGATACTAGGTGCACCTATTCCTAGTATTTATTAATACTCGATCCAAATACCTATTCCACCTAGTACGTAGTAATTTAGCATACTTGACGCGACTAGTGCGGACTAATCTACGTAATATGACTTTAAAATACAATTTTCTTTGAAAAGATACAACCGTAGTATGAATAATGCAATTTGAAATTGAATAATAATTCCTTCCTTCATACTTCAACAGGCTTAGGACTGTCAACTTAAAAGTTGGCGTATTTAAAAGATATCAATTTCATAAAAATATTTACATATTTTTTCTTATTTACATGAATATGGTTTGACTACGTTTGTGTGCGTTTGCTTCGTCGCGCTCAAATTTGTTTGGTCAGACAGAGACGGAGTGAATCTCTACGTTCGCACATAAGCTTAGCGAGAAATACTAGGTGCGCGTAATACACGACTACGGATTACGCAATAATAACCTCTATTACTTTGTTGGTAGGGTCGGAAATCGTGTAATTTATAAAATACTAGGTGGATCAAGTATTTAAAAAATTGGAATAGGTGCCGCCTAGTACTGTAAAATACCTAGTGTGTAGATCTGTTCTAGTAAATACGTCTCATCTCTAGTTGCAATGGCCACCTCCATTGCAACTCCATAACAAAACAATAGAACCCTATGGAGTTTGGGCTTGTGTAATTCGCCTTGACGAATACTTCGTCTAGGTAAATGATATCCAGGGTCCGATGATGGAGCTGCAAGGGGGCAGATTTTTTTTCACTATGTGACTGTCTTTATTTTGTACTTAATATAATATATTTTACATATTATACCTATTCGTGTTTCATTATTAATCGAAATAAGTATAAAAATCTTTAAAAGACTAAATAAACTCTATTAAAATTTTAAATTAATTTATCATGTTTTAATACCTTATTCTACCTTAAAATTAATAACTTATATCAAGTCTTAATACGGTCACGGCTCAAGATTTTTTTGTCCATTTCGGCGTTCTTTTTACTCTTTTGTCGTTGCGTTGACAGTTTGTAGCTAAATTCGCGCGGAATATTTTTGTGAAATGGCTCTTAACTTTAATCGATTCTCAACATCAAGTTCGGCATAGTAGCACCAAGCTTGGCTTTCATCACCAATCTATTAAATTTTTAAGTTCATCGTGAATGATAGAGTATTGTGCCAATAACCAATAAACTTACCTAGAAACTTTAAAGTGCGTCCTATTATCTCCATAAGGTCCCTTTCTTGCCAATCCAAAGTCGCCAATCTTCGGTATGAGGCACTGATCTAAGAGAATATTCGCTGGCTTGATGTCCCCATGGATGAGCGGCGTACTCGTCATGGTGTGAAGGAATTGGAGGCCTCTGCAAAAATTTAATGAGTAAAATGGTTAATTTAACTCTATCTATGTTACAAGAAACACAACGTGGACCGGCGTGCGCTGTAGTGGCGTTGAAACTTTAAAACTAGCAACAGCTTACTAATATTCGTAATAACCCCGCGGGAATAGTTTTGAAGCTTAGAGTATTATTTGTCTAATTATTCAGTATTTGTGCAATTTAAGCTTTTTCTCTTCTCTAAATGAAAAGGCAAATAATGCTGGAATATGGTGGTGGACTTTTACTCCTGCATATTATGTATTCCTGAAGTGATAAAAGGGAACATTTGTAAATTGTATCTATATAAAAAATTAATAGTGTTCTTCGAAAAAAAGTGACACACATTGTACACATCTTGTTCTCTGGCGGTGATGCCAGTTAATGCCAGTGCAATTTTATATTGTATTGAATCCACATCCCTAGCACAAGTATAAAGCTAGAGGAGATAACGGGAATATACAAGTTCTTTTTAATATACTACTATTGTTTTATTATTAAATTCATAAAATATTATCTCACCGGGCAACACCGTGCGCTATTTTATGCCGCTGCGGCCACGACAGCGGCGCTATGTTGTTTCTTCCGCGCAGGCGCACTTCCAAAGACCCGCCCGCCATTAGCTGGTACACTAGACATACTTCTGCACCTAAAACGAATGAAAATGTAATAATATGACACACCCAGTTTTTTGAGACACTTTTCATGAGCTGTCTAAACTATTTCTCCATAATATTTCATTAAAAACTAAAAAATCATTTATTTTTACAAATAGGCTTTTAAAAAGCACTTTTACACGTCCCAATACTAACCCTACCACTGCTTCGGGATCGGGACAATAAATGGGCCAGTGCTGAGAAGAAGCAGCGCAAGCATTACATTGCACTTTTAGAAAGTCCTGCTGGAGGGATAAAGTATAGATGTGCCTTATGTTATTTTGAATCTTATTGCGTTCTTAGGATCAAAAAATATTAACTTACTGATGTTGAAAAAACAATAGTATAAAAATGCTTACGTCTGCCATCACTTGTAGGTTTTGTTTACATTTATTAATTTCAAATATACGTTAATAATTTGCGTTCGAAAAACAGTGACATCATCGGCTTGTATTGCCATTCAAAATGTAGATTCGGGGACAATACAATTGCATTTCGATAGCTCATAAAAGTTACGTAGTAGTCAAAGCAAGTATCACACCATGCATACAGAACATAAACAAACACCATGCATCATGTACTTATACAGAAGCTCAAAGTTGCACAGCGTGCTATGGAGAGGGCTATGCTTGGTGATTCTTTACGAGATCGAATCAGAAATGAGGAGATCCGTAAACGAACTAAAGTCGCTGACATAGCCCGACGGATTAGCAAGCTGAAGTGGCAATGGGCAGGGCACATAGTACGCAGAACTGACGGCCGATGGGGCAGAAAGGTTCTGGAGTGGAGGCCGCGTACCGGAAAACGCAGCGTGGGACGTCCCACAAGGTGGACCGACGACATCATAAAGGTAGCAGGAAGGCGCTGGACGCAGGCCGCTACCAAACAGGCAGCATGGAAAGCATTGGGGGAGGCTTATATTCAGCAGTGGACGTCCTATGGCTGAGATGATGATGATGATGATGATGATGCATAATGTAAATCCGTTAATAAATCTTACCTCCACAGCTGTATCCATACAGAGGCACTATGTTGTCATGTCGGTACTGGTTGAGACACAGCTCCCTTATGAGTTCCCTGTCTCTCGCGTCTGTTGCTCGCAGCCTCTTCACAGCTACTGTCAGTTGCTTCCATTCACCTGTAGGAAGTAAGACATATATTAATATTTAAAGCCTGGTCCGTGAGCACGTAGAATTTTGTCCAATGACCCCAAGCTACCCATTCGCTCGCGCGTAATTATGTTGCTGTCGCACACTCACTGCGGGCGCCCGTCGCACAGTCGCGACAGCAATATAACTACGCGCGAGCGATAAGGATGGGTAGTTTGGGGTCATTGGACAAAATTCTACGTGCTCACAGACCGGGCTTTAGCAACAATATTTAAGCCAGTAAAGTCTAAGCGAAATCAAAAATCTAGTTCCGGGTAGATATTTCTTGTTTATAACGGTTGCGGCCGAAGATTCAGTTTCGACTGGAAATCGAGTTTTGGTAAGTGTTGTGAGCATCAATGTGGTTACCATGAGTTTACGTTACTACCCGTTCGCGCTAAGTTTGCCGCTCCGTGGAATGCGCGCCCCCCAACCGCGATTAAAGGCAATTAGTTAGTGATTAAACGCAATTAATGTGTCTTATTTTACGCAAATACACAATTCTTATCAATATTAATAAATAAAAAATATTTTAAACTAGTTTTCCGCCCGCGGCTTCGCCCGCGTGGAATTTTGTCTGTCACAGAAAAACAATATCGCGCGCGTATTTGCTCACCGTTTAGACCTACCCTGGACTACGACAAACATTTTAAAACCAAAATCAGCTCAATCGGCCCAGCCGTTCTCGAGTTTTAATCAGACTAACGAACATCAATTCATTTTTATTTATATAGATAGATATAGTTTGTTATAGTTAAAGACGTTTCCCTTCGAGTGACGTCATATCGCCAGCGGCAAACTTAAAGCGAACGGATAGTAGGTGTGCTCGCCAACGAGTGCATTAAAAAATTCCGTGAAGATTTTAATTCTTGAAAGTAGCCACTTGAGAACTGTACAATATGTCATACATTTAATGTCATTTTTTACGCAGCCGCTAGCGAGAACCCTAACATAAAGATGGAGCCATATTTTACACACAAAATCATGGCGCGCATTGGATGAGACTTAAGTTCGACTGCGAACTTACATAAGACTTCGTTCGTTTCAGCAAAAGGACGTCCACTGCTGGAAAAAGGCCTCTCCCAAGGATTTCCATCGCTCATACTCTGCCCGCATCCATGTGCTTCCCGCAGCTTTCACTCAGTCCACATTACGTCTTCCATAAGAGCATAATATCACAGAATAATAATAAGTATTACGCACAGAAGGTTTACTTCGCGAAGGTATTTAAAAAAATGTATGATCAATGTCGTTAACAATATGGTGTAATTTAGCTTGTCTCAAGAGTCAAGCACCATTTTGTTGACAAATGTCAGTGATCGGTACTGCACCGAAGCTATAGGGCTGACTTCGGTAAAATGATGACGTGAGGTGCCAAACTGCAGAAAATGGCGGAGGAAATACATGATTAAGCATGAATTATCATGACTAATATTAACCACTTACTGAGAGTTACTCAGTGTCTTCAGGCAACTTAAAAAAGTACATTCTATTTTTATTATTATTTAGGACATACTGCACAGTACACCATTTTCTTTATTTTTTTCCATCTTACACAAGAATACGCGTGCGTAAGTCAATGCTCGCTCGTATGTGAGGCCATTGGTGAGGGGTTGTCGAATAGTAATCCTGTAGGGTGCCATCGTGCTTGTTTTGTTTTCGATGTAAACTCGCGGAGATGAACAGGGCTGATAATATGTGAAAGGAAACTGACCTTTAAACACCTGCGCGAACCCGCCCTGTCCAAGCAAATTGCTTGCGCTCCAGTTGCCTGTAGCTTCCTTCAGTTCTTCGTACTTCAACATAGGTATAGCTGCCACGTTGCGCATGATTTCTGCTCGGATATCGTTCTCTCTGCTATCTGTTGATGACGTTGTCTGGAGACGAAGGGGTTGAAATATTAGGGTAGTTTAACAATATTGCGAATTTGCGAGTCATGATACTCATGATGAAGTCCTTCGCAAATACACGTCTGATTTGGGCAGTTATTGCAACGCAATTTTTTATGATGAACTCATATTTTTTCATTACGAACAATTGTTATAACAAGCTACTTTAAACGCCCTTTATTTTGATACCCCACTCGATAGGATTCGAGAAAAAAAAATTTAAGACATTATGACGCCTATAACCCGCCATTTTGATTTTTTTTTCAAATTTAATATAGCCAGTGTCACTCTCACGATTAAGACGAATCTAACGCTCACGCTAAAATCGGTCAAGCCGTTTAGGTTGTAGGCCGTGCCAGAGAAATATACATACATACATACACTCGAAAAAACATAACCCTCCTTCTGGCGCAGTCGGGTAAAAAGTGTTTGAATTCTTTTGGTAATAAGTAAAGTGGTTTTGACTGGGAGACGAATGGAACGATAAAACCTTACTACGTCACCATCTAAGCGCCTAATTTACCGTGTGACGAAAACATAAGAACCGAAAACATCACAAAAACCTTAATTTGATTATTTTTATAGTCTCAGTCATTAAGGAGTGAAACATCAACGTGCATTAGATTACTTTTAGCAAAACCGGATATGTATCATTGAGGAAAAAGATAACACATTTACGTTATACTCTTGTGAATGTAATGGCTCTCATTCATAAATATTCATTCATCACAACACAAAGTATAGAATGGAGTAAAGAAAAATCCAATTTTACATCATTGTTATGTGACTACACCTTATGAATGAATGTCTTTAGACTAAATACATTTATGTATTCTGTGCTAAAGGCATGTTCGAAAATATTTCGCTGCTCATTTAAAGTGAAAGTTGTAAAGATTATTTTAGCGAATCAAGAATTTGTAAGTGGGTTATCTTCCATCCCTACTAATACTATAAATGCGAAACTGTCTGTCACGCTTTCGCGCCTAAACCACTAAACCGATTTTGATTAAATTTGGCATAGAGATAGAGTCCTGGGAAAGGACATAGGATAGTTTTTATCCCGGTTTTTGAAACAGGGACGCGCTCGACAAAGTTTTTCTTTGACAGACAAAATTTCAGGCGGACGAAGCCGCGGCCAAAATGTCTATAAATTATAATAATTTAAACACATTTATCTATAGTCGATATTCTAAGCAAATCAAACAAATGTAGTAGCAACAAAGTGGATCCAACTTCAATAGAAACCGATAACATCAAATCCAAGAAAACATGCGCACACGCCGCGTTCATTAACATGCAAAAATGACCTCTATGGTAAACAAAACATGATAAGATTTTTATTCGAGAATAAATTTTATAATAATACATTAACTTAAAATGACTTAAAAACTAAAATTTAAAAATGCTCATACAATAAAAACTGCTCAACCAAATTAAATAAAATTATTATGGAACCAAATGGCAACTATTCTGCATCGATCAAAATAAGAATCACGTAAATTGGCTCAGAAATATCGGCGTAATCGGTGTACGTACATAAAAAAAACCAACCGAATTGAGAACCTCCTCCTTTTGTTGACGTCGGATAAAAATAGGTTGCGCCAGTACCTTACTAATATCGAAGTCATCGTCTGTAGGCGAGTCGACGAGACCCCCGCTGGAAGTCGGCAGAGGTACACCCTAAAACAAGGAAAAGTATTAATAAAACATGAGTCACCTTAAGAGTATCGAGTAAATTAATGTTCTTTTATGACGTACTTTGAAGAAAATCGTCACGAATTTGTGTTGGTATTGATATTTCTGGGAAAAATTGTTTCATGTGTAACTTACATGCTTGGTTTGCAAGTTACTGAGTAAATAAAAGGTGAAACAAAGTTTTGCCCGTGCTGCTGGATAAAGTCAATCCAAGTTGTATGTGTTTAAAAAGGCTTGTTAACTATGAAACACATTTCAGACCTCTATTCTAACTCAAGTGTATCAAGCCTGTGATTTAATATCAAAACTTGGGCTACATAGAATAATCTAGTCAAGAATTTAGATAGATGAAGAGATGATATGGGGCTTAGGCCATAGTAAAAAATATCCTCAATAGTAAATAGAGGTGAGGTGTTTCGATTTTAATGTGGGTCCTAAAGGAAAAGTGATAGAGCTGATACAAAATAAATAACAATCCTTGTAGTTTGAGATCTTTTTCCAGAATAATAATAATAAATAATCTTTATTGCACACCACATTGAATAAGACCAAAAAAGAAACAAACGGAAAGGCACAATAGGCGGTCTTATCGCTGTGCAGCGATCTCTTCCATCCAACCTATGGAGAATCACCTTAAAACATAATTAAGATTTTACCTGTTCAATCAGCTTCACTGGTATTGGTATCAGAGAGTCTTCTGTGTGAACCTTTTGCTTTTTGTTGTTTTTATCTGGAAACAAAAATTAATAGTCATTTTTTCTTCACTGAAGTGGAAAGTGGAACAACCTTCTCTGATTTCCCAGACAGAAAAGAGGCCTACACTCCCCACCCCCACACTAGCCAAATGTGGTTTTGTTCCCCAGTCGATGAAGCACCTGATGTCATGCCCTGAGTGCCCAAGCAACTGCACTCAGGAGGATTTGATGAGTGCTACTGACAACGCCACTCTTGTGGCGGAGTTTTGGGCTGACACTGTGTAGGTTTGTTGTCGACACGAAAAGAAAGAAGAAGACTAGCCAAATGGGGTAGGGAGGCCCGATGTTGGCTTATTTTTTGTAAAGATTATTAGCAATTTGTATTGCACAAATTACTAATAGTCCCATTAGCCCTTTGTATTAAGCTAAATAAGCTTGTGTTACGAATGGGCTCACCATAATAGTCAAGTGGCGGTGGGATTCGAACCCGCGTTCCTCGGATCTCGAGTCGGCCAGTCCGACCACTTCACCGTTGGGCTATGATGGCTTATTTCTCATTTAGGCTAAGAACTCACGGCGCGATTTTCACCCGCGCCCGCGGCGGTTGTGGAATTGCGGTTTTATTTCAAAACTCGTGAGTTCTTGGCTCATGGTGAGCTAAGTCACTGGTACAAAATGGTCGCCCGCCGATCGGGCGGTTTTCGCGTCGTGAGTTGTGCATTAGTTTTTACATAAGTATCTGCATTCTACAGAAGCTGCGGGCCCGCAACCGCCGCGGGCTCGGGTGAAAATGAGTTCTTAGCCTTATGCCCGTTTTCACCATCAGTCCCTAATTTTTAAGTGACACCTATGTAAACAAAATTCCTGTAATTTGTTACCATAGGGGTCACTTAAAAAGTAGGAATTGATGGTGAAAACGGGCATTAGTCACCTCTAGGTGGCGGTTCGCGTCGCCGAGACCAAGACGGGAGACTGCGACTGTTAGTTGACTTAGGTCTCTGTCTCGCTCCCGAACTAACGCTTATACCAGGGTTCGAAAGGATAATTATCATGATAATTATCGTGATAATAACAGATGGATAATTATCGATTGATAATAACAAAAAAATGCGCTCGTGAAAATGGACTGTATTCGAAGTTTTCGAACGTGTATTTCCGCACTTGCGTCTAGTGGTGGGCGTTATTCAACATAGATAGTTACAAAACCTATTTTTTTAACTCCACAATGATCACTAGTGATCTAGCGTCAAAATATTTGTCTATTTTCCAAGCTTTATGCGACTATAGTCTATCCAATATAGCTTGATTAGAATGACAGCTGCCATCAAAAGTAACGACATAACTTTGTAGTAGCGATCAATGAGAGCTAAATATTGGCGGACAAGAAATAATAATTCACGTCTGACCTACAAACAATATTTTCGACGACAGTGCTTCCAATAAAAATGATAATTTCGTGTAAATGCAGCGTTAAATTACACCAATAAGTAGTAATTCGAAATTATAAAAATCAAACTAGAGTATTAACGACGTCTCTACAAGGTTATCTCGAGTTACAAAAATGTTAGTGTTGGGACATATCGACAAATTAATGTCATATTAAATTAAAACTATTTTTTTAACATATTTAACAAAATTTTTTTCTAACTAATTTTTTAACATATTTAAGTCAAGTTATACGTTTTTCTAAATGTTCACTATTAAAAACCAAAAAACATTTCATTCTTAAATAATCAAACATCGGAAATCAATCACCGGTAATTTTTTGGGTATTCATAGCACCGTTGCTCTAGAAGAGATGCCCACCGCCCTCTAGCGAGAGGAAAAAACCACTGAAGAACACTGATGATAATGACTACGACTTAGGTTGTACACCCTTGACATGAATTTTAAATTTTACTGTCTTTAAATTTAAATCATAATTGTCATTTTTATGAATAAAGATATGAAGAAAAATTGGGTGCATTTTTTTATATCATTTTTTCGAAAACTTATAGATACATCTATGTGAACCGTACGAAACATACCCATCACTAGTCACATTCGTTTGACAGCCGTCATTCTAATCAAGCTATATTGGATAGACTATAGTGATGGACTGATGGATAACTTGACAACAATCAGCAACCAAACATAAAACAACATTGGCAATCAGAATTTTTTATGTCAATATGACAAATGTATCTTATATTGTTGATAATTATCTTGATAATTTCGAACCCTGGCTTACACATTGTCTAAAGTCAAATAATGGTTACGGTCTCTAATCTTGGTCTTTTGTCTCCATCGCAGTGCGATCCTGGCAGTTATAAAGGCCACTATAATCAACATACCTTCAATAACAGATGTGTCTTTGTCCCGTCCTCCGGTAGGGCAGATCTTCGTCAACAGCGCATGGTATTTACTCTCCACCACCGGTAGAAGTACCCGTAAAGCTGGTATGTGCTTCATGCGGTACAGTAAAATAAAGAGTTCTCCGACTCTGTGGTTGAGTTGGCCCCAGTTTGTGAATAGCTGGTCCGTCGATGACTTACAGTTACGGTGGGCCATTTGTTCTATTTCCTGAATGAAAATAAGACTATAAGCTAATATATTGTTGAAAGAAAGAAAAAATATTTATTTGGTATCAAAGATATTACAATACAGATCAACAAAAGAGCAAGAGTTGTAAGTATAAATAAGTCTTAAATGATTATTGAAATGATGATGATGATGATTCTTTGGTGTGCAGCTTTTTATTACACAGCTACACAGTTTTTATTGAGCTGGGACTGAGGCAGGTTTCGAGATTTGTTCATTTACAAGTTTTAGGTCTGCCAAGAACCTAAGGTAGTACAACTAAGGCTGAGTTGCACTGTCAAAAACTGTCAAACTCCAAACAAAATACACCAGATAACCTTCAAGTTACGGTCAAAGTTAGGTGGTGCAACCCAACCTAAGTAAAATTGAATGAAACTAAATAAACATTTGTCCCCTTATTAATAAAAGTTACCTAGTTGAACTCTGGCTTAAGTTGTCATTATTTTAGTATGGATTATGTCATTTTAATCCAGTGTTCATACTAGGTGTATTTTTTTATTATTATGGGGGTTGAATGATAAGTGTTCAGCCAACTTTATTTGACTCATGTCTATGAGATATTTTATGTAATGTTTAGTAGGTATATGGCCCTAAAAAATCATTGTATGTGTAAGTATAGTACATAAACAAAGTATCCTAATTTCTACTTATGCAATACACAGATTGTAGAAGATAATTCATATAGTCATGGTAATTTAAGATATTCTAGTCATTTCAATCCTTTTAGTGTTGAACACACGAAAGTTTGACCTCATATCCCGAATAACAAAACAGGTTTATTCGATGTTTACGACCGACTATTTTGATCAATGGGGATTTCTGAATTACAATAATTGCTGGTGATCACATAACTATGGACGAACCACATTTCGGTAATCCCAACAAGTGGTTGGGAAACCCACGGTGCAAATCACTTACTTTAATTTCAAATGCTTTGTAGCTCATATTGTCAGCCAGTTCCTTCCAAACATTGTCATCGTCCAATAATCTACACAATTCTCTTCTAATTTCATACGGCAGATCGTAAATATACATTTTTTCAAAGGTTTTCCTTAAATTTTCTTAGGTACGACTTTACACACACAAACAACACGCGCAAAACAATTTGGATGACTGCTGGGCTGGCTGATGTTGACAGTTGACACCAGTGTTGTTCCTGACAAATTTAGGGTTGCCGTATTCTAATTCTAAAATTGCCGGATTTTTAAGGAAAACTACGAAAATTGCCGCATTGTATAAAATGTTTATTTGGAAGGTTTAAATTTAAAAAATACAAGTGATGTATTATGTACTATGCGTATACTACTTTTAAACTTACTTATTTTATTCTTCACTTTTTAAGGTTTTGAATAATTTAGTCCAAGAACCTACCCGAATAAAAGTGAAGAATATACCAAAATGAGGAAATAACGATTTTAGACATTAAAATTTCAAAGATAAGGTTGCATTTTTGGCGTTTCTTTTCGTGGCGCTTCTACTTCATCTATGGTTTACAAGTTTTTGCGTTCCATTATACGAAATATTTATTTCTTGTTTACTAAAACTCATGAAAAACTCATAAAACTCTACTTTACTCAATTGCCGTATATTTTGATACGGTAATCAAAGTGCTGCCGTATACCGTATTTATGGTGCCTAAGATGCCTGAATGCCGTATATTACGGCAATTGCCGTATCAAGAACAACACTGGTTGACACTAATGACAGCGATTTGACCGATGTTGCCAGACTGGGTTTCCCATGTTTACTCTAAAATATGTTACTATCCCTAAGAATGAAGTAAAACCAGGCCTGGCTCACTCCGCGCGGTACATCCGATATTTACCTACAGCGAAGCGCCCCGCCGGCGGGTATTATATCAGTCGAGTGTCACGCGCGCGCCCCTCAGGACGCTGGCGTGCGTTGTAGTATGATTATAATTCTATGATCGAAGTATTATTTAAAAATGGACATAAAGAGAAATAAATATTGTGCGGCGTTCGGGTGTTAAAATTCGAAAAGAAATCTACCGGATTTATCTTTTTTTTTCGCTTCCCAAAGATGCTGAAAGGTATGTTCGCCATGTAGGTAATCAATAATTCTTAGGATAGTATAGGAACCTAACCTACCATGACTACTGCTCAGAATTCGTTCGTTCGTTTCAGCCAAATGACGTCCACTGCTGGACAAAGGCCTCTCCCAAGGTTTTCCATAATGAATGCATACTTACCTACATACGTACCTCATTACAAATAAGTACCTAGATTAATTATTTTTTCACTAGTCAGCAACCCTAACAGCGTAAGAAGAGTTCAGAGGCACGCGATAGAAAGAGACAAAACTTGTAGGTGAATAAAATTGTAGGTACGTAGTGCTGTGCGAGCTGAATTCCACTGTATCGCGTCGTAGCAAGACTCGCATTTATTTAAATCGTCTTGCGGAGTAATCCTTCTGTACCTGTACTATTACTTATTCTGTGGTAAAACCCGGAAAGGGGTTTACAGTTCTTTCTGTATGGCCGTAAATACTTTTCAAAAATATGGATGGTAGGTAGTTCGAAAAAAGTCTTTAAGCCGCTTTTGACAAAAACTTTAAAAGAAACTGCTATCCATTGATTTGAAATGTGATTCGCATAGAAAAATAATAAAAGGTATTTTATTTAATGCTACAATCATTTCTTTAATTTCTTTAATCGCCAGAACATTAGTTAGTGAGAATATTAGTTCTTAGATGAAAAAAAAACATGCGAATATAAGAAGTCAGTAAAAATATTTTTACTGAAAATCTGGTGAAAGATACTAACTTGGCAACTCTGTAACTGTCATACGTTAAAAAAATTATTATGTCAATGTCAAATTGACAGTTTACTTTTTTTTATTATTGTAGGCAAGAACAACATTAAATAAACTAAAGTTTTAAAAAACAAAATTAAAAATATCCCTTCGTAATATTACTATCCCTTTGAGCCCCACGTCTTCTATAGAATTCTTTACTATTTTTACGATTGCTCACAACCCTGAAAACAGAAAATTACTGTTCCTAGGGCATCGCTTTTGGTTTTTATTTTACATAATTAAAAACTTATCGAAGCATGAACATTTTTTACCCGACTACGGCAAAGCAAAAGGAGGGTTATGATTTTGACAGGCTATGTATGTATGTATGTATGTATGTATGTATGTATGTATGTATGTATGTATGTATGTATGTATGTATGTATGTTCATCTGTTCCCTCGTAACTTCTAAACTACTTATCAGAATTCGACAAATTATAACATATCATTAGAAGCGTCTTAATTGTCCGCTGGTTTTATGCTAACGCCCTTACTAATAAAACTTACACGCTCGTTGAACAGTGTTTTAAAGTGACGTTTAGTATGGAAATGTCATTTTAAACCAGTGTTCAACAACTGTTTAACTTTTTATTAGTAAGGGGGTTAGTATATGGGGTTTCACAAAATCTAATGTGGCGCCCTCTAGCGGACAAAACATACAGAGTGAAAAAATAAAGTTAAGATAATTATGCCGTGTTTCGTATCATTTGAAAGCGCTTTACTTGTACATTTTGAATATATTATAAATATTACTAGCATTTGCTTGTGACTTTACCTGTATTCATGGGCTGATTGCATAATAATTCACATCTTTTCGTTCATAGCTTTTTTACTACTTATTAACACCAAAAATGTATAAATAATAAAAAGTAAAAAAACTAAAACCCAACTACGACAAAAAACGACGCTGAAAAAGTATTAAAACAAGATTTTCAGAATACTGAACTGAACAAAGTTGCTAATGTAGTTGCATAGTAATTTTCATGTTCGGAAAGGCGTAGTCACACGTTACATATACGTACCTACCGTAGCACTTTGACAACGTGTGACTGCGGTTTTTCAAACATGAAAATTACTATGCAACTACATTAGCAACTTTGTTCAGAACAGTATTATGAAAATTCTTGTTTTAAACTTTTTCAGCGTCGTTTTTTGTCGTAGTTGGGTTTTAGTTTTTTTACTTTTTATTATTTATTTTAATCATCCATTAAGTAATTTCAGTAAGTATTGGGATTGGGCTCGTCGCTAGCAGAGCTGATCATTGCTGGAAACTGTATTCTCAAGTATACATACCTACTTACCTGGTGAGATTACTGACTGGAAGACGGAGAGTAGTTGGTTCTCCTCGATGGACCGATGACTTGCTAAGGTTGCTGGAAGCCGTTAGCTGGATTCAAACAGCCCAGGAGCACTGACTGCAATGTGGAGATTGGTTTAGACCTCCTGCTCGACGGCGACCTGGCATGGTCGCTCGCGGGTGGCCTCTTTAAAGATGCAAAATAGCTTAATGCTAGCGTAACCTACATAAATGAAAAAGAGATGAGACTATGATTCTAGAGACTGACGGTGATGATGATGATTTCACCGAGTTTTTAAACATACTTTGAAATACAATGAATAATCATTATTGATTCTTGAAACTATTATAATCTACGCTTGCGGTCGTCTTTGCAACCGCGTAACGCGAGATGCATGTGCCAATTAGAGGAGTAGGTAACCAAGCAATACATAAGTATTACTTATTCATTGAATTATAATGTAATAAGTAAACAAAATAATAAATAAATGACACTAAGTTAATCCAAGTTAAGAGGGACGACTGTACAATCATGAGTGCTTCATGGCATAGTTGGCATAGTAGTGGTTCGCGTACCGCTCCACAAGAGGTTGCGGGTTCAAATACAAACATGACAATAAATTAATCGTATTTGTATGGTTATCGTTGTGTTTTATGTATGTAATAGTAGGTATGTATTTCTAAAGTAAGCTAAGTTTAAAGCTTGCTTAATTTGCTAACTAATATTATAAATGCGAAAGTAACTCTGTCTGTCTGTCTCGCTTTCACGCCTAAACCACTGAACCGATTTTGATGAAATTTGGCATAGAGATAGTTTGAGTCCCGGGAAAGGACATAGGATAGTTTTTATCCCGGTTTTTGAAACAGGGACGCGCGCGATAAAGTTTTTCTGTGACAGAAAAAATTCCACGCGGGCGAAGCCGCGGGCGGAAAGCTAGTGATGCATAAGTAATAGAGAAAACAATGGATAGATAGAAGAACGTTATGTTTCGTAGAGGCTTACATTATTTAAAATCAAAATCAAAATTATCTTTATTTGTTTAGACTAATTAAATTAGTACCTACTTGCAAATCGTCAAATGCTCTTTACCATTCTACATTAACAAAACAAAATAATTATTAATTATAATGGCTTCATACATGAACTTCATAGATTCCACATGTCCAAGTATTCCACGTACCTAGCTATTATTCACTGTCGAATCACGTTTACCTTCTAGAGTCCTTAAAGTTATTGGTTTTTCTCGTAATTTTTTCAACAATAGCAAACCTTGGCCAGAATGGGACCAGTCTGCCAATGTTTATTCAAATGTACATTTGGTTATCTGCATCGTGTTTAATCGATTATTTGTATACCACTAACGAGTATGGATGACCCAGTTTGTGTTTGCTTTTTCGACAATAGGCAGATATTATGTTACAACACTATTTTTATCTGAAAATCACTTTTCTCATCAAATCTTTGAAAATTCCATGTTTGAAGTAGGTACTATCATCATCATTATATTTTCAGCCACAGGTCCACTGCATAGGTGTCCACCAATGATTTCCATATTGCCAGCCAGGTTGGTAGCGCCTTCCTGCTACCTTTACTTATTATGAGGTTGTCGGTCCACCTTGTAGGTGGATGTCCCACGCTATACCTATGGTGTAAAGATAAGTTAGCTATGCCTACTAGTCCTACTACGCCTGCAATACTAGCTACCAGTATTATTGAAAGAGGACCTACTTATGCAGGAAAATCAGGAGTTGTAGAATATAAATAAATCATAGCATTGTTAGGTATTTCAATGAAAGTTTCGCAGTCCAGAAATGAAACTGAAATCATTTCAGAATTGGCAGCAATTCTTCATTTAGGTTACCAACTAACTACTTATGGGACATATTATTTTTTAAATTGAACCTAAGTTTAATGAAATATTTATAAAACATCCTATCAAATAAAATAATTTAATTCAATTTATCATACGAAAGTACAAAATACACAACTGAATTGATGACCTCCTCTGTTTTTATTTTAGTTAAGTAGTTACCTATTCGTAATTATGTGAACCTCAGCTTCAAAATGTAATCGGTTAATTGACCAGTAGGTATCTTATCGACACGACGGAATTTCTCTCAAAGTGAACAATGAGTATAAAACTAAATTATATTGCGGGTTACACTTACGTAGGAATTGGAACAAATATAAGCAGGAGACACTTGAATACACAGAAAACCACATGAGCGCAGGGCCGCACTCTACTGTGGAACTTGCAGAGAAAATTATATTTATTAAAAAAAATGTTGTTATTGGTATTTAACATCGCCAAGAAGAAGAAGAACATTGATAACAGAGTACAAAATGCTTTCTCTCCCAGTCAACCTATGGGCCCAGCAGCAGAAAAATTAAATTAGTGTTAGTACCACCTACCTACTTTAAAACGGTTTGTACCTCTACCTCTAAAATAAATTATGTAGATTGAAAAAAAAATGTGGTTAAAACATTCGTATCTTAAACTCTGAGCTTAAACCATAGAAATATCAATCTGTTTATACCATGGTGTAATGTGGGTACGTAAGACGTAATTTTCTTTTATGTACCTAATTTATAAAAAAAAAACACCATAAGATTGTATACGGAAAGCTAAAAACCAATATGGTGATGATAATAAACCAGTTTATTATTGTTTGTTTAATAAATAAGAAGACGCCTAACATTAGTGTATTTTAGATTAGTAAGTAAGTAATATGAGTTTGCAAGGATAGTTGTAAACAAATTAACTAATGAGTGTAGTTTCCGTAAATATTCGAGGCCATTTACTATTGACAAATCGATTAGATAAGGTTTATTATTGAAAAGAGTCATTCAGACTCAATTGAAAGATAATTATCGGATTATTTCCTTTTTGACTAATTTGTTTTTCAGTTTATTAATTAGTTCCACCAACGTCTAACTTAAAGTTTACAAAAACAAAGTCTTATTTGTATGTTATTAAATTGTAACAATGAAAAATACCATTTTATTCAATATTTTTACTTAATACAAGGCTGAAACTAGCTGTATGTAACTTGCACTTCGAAGTACGGAATCGTAGTTGATTCGAGCCTTCAGTTTCCTTATTCAACTGAAAATAAATACACAAAGCGATTCCCAGTTCAAATTCAAACGTTTTGTCTAATCCTGAAATTGAACCCAGAACCACGAACCTCCGAGTCACTCTCCTAAAGGTTTACGTATTATATGCGAAAGTAGTCTTACCTACCTATGTCGTAATATGTTTGTTACTTTTTCACGGTAAAACCACTTAATATTATGTTTAGATGCAGGGAAAAATATGTTCCTGATTTTTTTTAATAGTTTATATCCCGGTTTTTGAAAGGGAATCACGACTGATAGTATTTTTGTGACAGAATAAATTCACATGAGCGAAGTCGTGAGCATAAGCTAGTGAATTACAACTTATTAATCAAAAACTTAGTACAGCCCTGTACTCCAAAGGCAGGCTGGCTTCGTCCACAAGACCTACATTTCCGAACCACAGGCCATATCCATCTCAGTCCACCTCCGATCACCTCCTGAAACAGATCTATCCACGTTTCATTAATTATTTAATCATTAAATAATTTATTCATTATTGGAACTGCATCCTGAAACGTGGCCGCTGCATTTGAGAGAGGCGCTGTAAAGGTAAGGCTATTTGTTTCTGTAGTGTTTTGTTTTATTAACCTTTAAAAATTCACGTGGTACCTAGTGTATAGCAGATAGGTTAGTGTAGCAAGTTTTAGTTGCAAGCACATTGTAGTAATATTTAGTATTTTTATGCAAATCCTAAGTGATACGTTACATGTTTTTATCTATGTGGTGTTTTAGCAGAACTATGGTACACTTGTAGGCCTAAGATGCGCGCCGCGATAAGCGGTTATCACGCCATTTTATCGATTTTGCTCATACATTTTGACGTCGATAAAAGTTATCACGGCGCGCATCCTAGGCCTACTGAACTACGATGAATCCTGTACCTATCTCAGGTTATCAACCCTCCACCCCATAAAATGGTCTTCTAACAAGCCAATTAGAAAATTAGTATGGTGTTTTGATACACTTGATTTTAACAGTAATAACCTAAAAGTACAAAATCCTACGCAAAATAATTATCTTTATATCAGCAAAATCAAACTAAGTGAAAATAGGCTACTTTAATGGCCACCCCCCAAGGGGTGAGGTCTGTAGGTACCTGCTCTGTAATGAGACATCAACGTTTATTTTGCTTTGCTAAAGCCATTTGACCTATCAAAGCAGAGCCATGTGGCTATCATTTGATAGGATTTCTTATAAAAGAAGTATCTGGGTCACCTGCCTAAGCCATCCACTAATGCATTAATGCATTTTTTTTAATTTTCAGATCGCAAATGTAAGCACATCATAATACGGGTACGTATAATGCATTCAAAGATCAACAATCCGAAATAATGCTAAAAACTGATCCTTTCCACTCCACTCGGAAAATGTAGGTACCTAGGTACTTTCTGAAATTAAATAACTCTACAATATTGTGTAAATTAGCTTTCCGCCCGCGGCTTCGCCCGCGTGGAATTTTGTCTGTCACAGAAAAACTTTATCGCGCGCGTCCCTGTTTCAAAAACCGGGATAAAAACTATCCTATGTCCTTTCCCGGGACTCAAACTATCTCTATGCCTTTCATCAAACTCGGTTCAGTGGTTTAGGCGTGAAAGCAAGACAGACAGACAGACAGAGTTACTTTCGCATTTATAATATTAGTATAGATTAACGTCTGAAATCCAACTCTACTTTGACCGTGTGTTTTATGGATAGCGAGATTTGTCCAATTTAACTTAAACATTTTCGTAGCACCATTTCATTCTCTATTTCACCTTTACATAGAGTTCGGTATTTTTATACATAGAATGAAGTAATATAGATCTATGTGAATAATATAGCTCCATGTGAGTTTATTTGATTCTAAATTGTTTAAAAACTGTAACACCTTGAATTGGAGAGGTAGTGTTGTAGACTCGTGTACAAGTAAGTACAATGTTTGTGCAAGTGTGCTCAGTGTCGCGACCGAGTTACAATGCAAACACAAATTTACTGGCATTCCTGGGTTCGGTGCTTAGTTTTAGTCAATAACCAAGTTATAATAAGTATTTATACCTATTGAGCCTTAACAACTACAAATGGTAGAGTGGTCTAAACCTAACCAAAGTTTCTAAAACCATTTTTTTCGCTATTAACATGTGATTTTTGTAGAGTGCAGGTACAGCAAATAATCTAGAGCACGAGTGTGACCCCCTGGGGGGTCGCGAAGCCTTTGTAGGGGGATCGCGAGAGGTCGTAAAACTACCTCAGTAAAAAAACAGTAAAATTTTAAAGATAGATTCGGTCCCTATAACATCTTTGTAACATTATAAAATGGATGAAAAAAAAAAGGGGGTCGCGATATATTTTTTCCTACTTGGGGGGTCGTATCATGAAAATGGTTGAAAAACACTGATCTAGAGTCTAAACTAGAAACGACATATTATGAATAATAATAAAACACATTACATATCTATCTAAACTATTTTAGGATGTCTTCGGTCTCATCTGCATCCCTTGAGTGAGATTTCTGTCAAGAGCAAGCAAGCATACTATTCATCATCGTCATCATTTCAGCCAAAGGACGTCCACTGCTGAACATAGGCCTCCCCCAATGACTTCCACATCGCACGGTTGGTAGCGGGCTGCATCCAACGCCTTCCTGCTACCTTTATCAGGGCGTCGGTCCACCTTGTGGGTGGACGTCCCACACTGCGTTTTCCGGTACGTGGCATCCACTCCAGAACCTTGCTGCCCCATCGGCCAAGAATACTATTATTAAAGTTTAAAAGTTGCATTGTAAAATAGACTGTAAATGTAAATCAGCTTAGATTAGATAGATTAGATTAATACGATTTAAATGTCCAAGGAAACTAAAATAAATAGTTTATACAAAGTTAATACTTACTTATTTTATAATTTTCAGGTCTGTGATTGCCTTCTGAAAAAACTATAGGCTCTACATTTTTTAAAACAAAGGTAATTTTACTTTTAAGAAGTGAAGAAGACAGAAGAAAACAGAAGATCCATATAGCATTTATTCAAGTAGAGTTGTTTTGCAACCGTCATCGCGTCTCAGAAGAGGCAGAAGAATTATACTGTTTTTGCGACAGATTTCGAGAAGAAATAAGACAGAAGAAGGAAGAACAACAAGAATCATAGCATTGTTAAGCGAAGTTGGTTTGTGACCGTCACTAACGGGCAGTGAAATGAGAATTTGCTCGTTTTGACGATCGCAAAATGAACTCGCTTGACTATATTCTACGAAAGTTGAAGAAAACTGAAGACAAATGAAGAAAAGAAGAATCCTGTTTTTTTACTATTTCTTTGTAAAAATAGCCAAACGCCAAACCTAACATATCTCTATGTAATTTCTAGGATATTTTCCTGATAGACTTGGATATCTTCGATTGTATTTTATCAACTATTGTGGTCAAAGTGGCGTTTTGCAAATTATAATAAAAAGCTTATTCCAAACGTCTGTACTCTACTAGTTGAGTTAGTTTTCATTTTGTTGCAAATTGAATGCTGTTTGCAAAACGCCACTACTTTTTAAGAAAACTTGTCCCAGTCACTAAATTTCGTTAAAAGTAAATATAATTCTGTTGAGTGACAATGTTTGAATACTCCATGATTATTTTCTTCGATTTGACATTGTTATTACAATCATACTTACATTATTTACTTAATTTATTTATATGTTATTTAACTTATTGGTTCTAGAGCAATATAAAATCCGTTACATATTTCGTACTGTCTGTATTTATATGCGATTACATAACCAATAAAATTAAATATGAAAGTTTTTTAAATACAACAGGGTCTCTATTTATTTCTCAATTACCTAATTTAATCCTATCATGGTAGGTATCTACTTCGATTTAAGTATAGTATAGTCATATTATCAGTCAATGGAATACAGTCTAATACAGCCTACTATAGTATTACTACTTCTTAACAATTAAAACCTTAGCCAATAAAAGCTCAAAAAACATTTAGAAGAATTTCTACGAGTAGCAGCTAGAATTTACAGGTTCGATCCCTGTAATTATAATTCTTGTGATAAACATACTGGGCTTTATTACAAAAAAGTTAAACCCGGGACGAACTCTCTGGTTTAAAATTACATTTCCATACTAAATGTCAATTTAAACCAGGGTTCAAACTGAATCTAACTTTTTGTACCTATGTTAGTCCAATTCCCAGAAAAGATACTTATTACCTGAAGAAATATTATGTAGTGTATGGTCTCTACATACATCCACAGCGACGGCACATAAGCACTGTGGTATCTTGTAAGTATGTAAGTTTTTATAAATGCGCTTTTATCCAAACAAAACTACTTAATATAAATATTAATAAAAATTACATTAAGCAGACACAAAATGGTTTTTAAAAAGCGTATTTTAAATATTTTTGTTTCATTAATAACCACAAATTACTTAACTACTAGGGTGTTACTTAACGGGTTCGATTCCCAGGTAAGTTCACAAGATTGAAGGACAAACTTCACAACTTTTTCAGAAGTAGAAACTGAAGAAGATCTAATGAAGTAGTTCGTTTTCAGCCAAATGACGTCCACTGCTGGACAAAGGCCTCCTCCAAGGTTTTCCACAATGAACGGTCCAGCGCTGCCCGCATCCAGGCTGTCTTATTGAAGATTAATTGAAGTAGTGAAATAATAATTTCAGGATTTAATGTACAAGTAAATAACCCTAATCATAAAGTCTGATATAGACAGTCTCTTGTAGTAGTCAATTATATTATTAGGTAAGGTAATACAAATAATAAACAAACTACAAGATGTCTATTTTCAGAAAAGTATTAAAAATAGACAAAAGTACCATCCCACACAACTACGCAGAGTCTGAAGAGATCCTTTTGTTCTAAGATCATTTGCAAATTGTATCTAAAAACAAACCTTATTTATATACCATTAGATAACGACGTTCAAAACAAAATCATTAGGAGCTTAGGGAAAAATAGAAAACAACTAATTAGGGGTAGTTAATGATATTTGTTTTAGTATAAAATAGACTGATTTGGGAATATCCGATCAGTATCAAAGTGAACAGTGAAGTGAACGTTTAGTTTTATTGAAGTTCTTAGGAAATAATTTTGTGGACTTATAAATTTTATAGTTTCTAAACCCATTCTGAAGTACGGTCTCTAATAAAATGTGTATGTGGACAGATAATAAGAATAATTTACAGCTTATTCTTTAGAAAGTTCAATTTACTTGTAGTATAATAATTTGTTTGGAAATCTGTCCATGAGTTACACTTTTCATTAGATGACTGTAACAAGATAAAACATTGTGAAGTTTCAGTGGTCTTTGCGTGAAGGAATATCAAACATCCTAGATCCAGTTTCGCGTAAATATTAATAGTAAGTATAGATTCGTGTAAAATAATAAGTTAAACTATAGGTTTAGCACTTAACTCAATTAGTAACTGAAGTATGAGAGCGGGAGGGTGACATATTATGACGACAAAATCTGAAACTTAACTGAAGTTTCGTTGACATTTGACGTCTCAAAAACTCCCTTCCATGACGCTCCCATGCCTATATGGCTCAGGCACTGTCTGAGTAAAGAGCTAGACTAATCTAAAGTGTCTTTCAATATGAATAATGTTGGTGATTTTTTTTTTCTGTTGATGATATTTACTGACGATAATTTTCAGGAACTTTTTGTTAAAAACTTAAGTAGGATCCCGGCCAACTTTTTAAGACTAAGTTGCACGAATCCTACTTTAAGTTTAAGCAAAAAACTTCTCCACTCAAAACTACTACTACTTCATAGAGTTAAAATGGATTTAATTTTGATATGAACATAAGTAGATCCTCATCGGCTTGTTTCCAACTAAGCCGTTAAGTCTCTGCTTATATTTATGTTAAAATCTTTCATCTACATCACACCAGTACTAAACCCTTAGAGAATTAATGAGTGAACCTAACTTTTAGCCTAGGCGCAGACCATTGATTTGTAGTTAGCCGATAGTTGGACCCGATTCTAATTTGTATAAGAATCTTATAAAACGTACTTTCACATACATGCCCATTCTGATTAACTCCCCGACTAAACTATCGGCCGACAGAAAATCGGTGGTCTGCGCCTAGGTTTACAGTCTTTTCAATATACTTTTATGTTATCTTAATTTTTTGTCGCAAAATCGCACTTACCGTATTTGCGGGTTACTTTAGCTCTATGGGGAACTTTGGCTCAAAACAAAACAGGATTTAAATTCATAGTAATGTCAATAAACGATTAACTTATTTATTTTTAGTTGGCTGCAAGATAATTTACTCTGACTCAATACTGTTTGTTGAGCCAAAGTCTCTAGGGCTAAGCCTAGGCGCAGACCACCGATTTTTAGTTGGCCGATATGAAGATGTATGACTCGTGACCGATTTGCTATCAGCCGATTCTTCATACAAATTAAAACCGGGCCCAACTATCGCCAACTAAAATTAAATGTCGGTGGTCTGCGCCTAGGCTAAAGGAACCCATATCTTATTAAAATTGTAATCAATTCCATAAGATTATAATTATGTATAACAATGTTTAACTTAATTCGTGATTTAGGTATACTTTTGTCTTGAATATAAGTAGCTTTTGATCGGCTTATTTCCATTAACCCGTTTAAAATCTACTGACGATCATGACAAAATGTATCTTCATAATTAAGTAGATATCTTCGTTTCTATTATTTTGTTGCGGATCAAATATTTTTATCTGGTTTGCTGTGAACACAAGTAGGTTCTGATTGACTTGTTATTATTAAAGTCATTCAATACCTGCTTAGTTTAAGCCAAACACTTGATAGAAATAGATGAAGAAAATTACAAAATATGTAGGAGAATATTACAAGATTTCAAAATTATGGCTGTTCATTGTCCAACAATTAACTATTACTTTACTATTAAGTCTCAATAAATATCCTGCTATTTTCATCTTTCAGCTATCTTCTTGAGGTCATCAGTCCATCGAGCAATAAGACATCCATTTTAGATTGTGTTTGCTCTATCTTTCATCAGAACTGCGACAGATATGGCTACAATATTGATACTTTAGCGTCTACCTTTTCAGATTGTAAGGTTTTTTTCAGAATAACCTCCTGAAAAACATCGTTGTAACAATGGCATCTCAAAATATGTTTGAATATTTATTTGCACATTTAATTTTGGAGTGAACGTAAGCAGTTTCTGGTCGGTTTATATCCATTTACTAAATCGCTCAAAACCTGCTTAATGTTTAAGACAAAATTCGTCATCATCATTTTGTACATAACTTTTAATAACCTTTGTATGACCTTCTTATTTACATTAAATATGTTTTAACAAGCTTTTATTTAACTTATCGGTGTCTGTATGTCTGTGAGTGCCTAATCAATTCTTAAAAATTGAATTCTTATTTCTCTTATCGCAGTTTCAGCTGAATTTACAAAGTCATGGTCCATTATCAATGTATGTATTTGTGTAATTAAGTTAATTACATAATTTTTGTGATTTTTGTAGTGTCAGCTATTAATAATATTATTATGGGTACCTAATCAATATCTAAATTTAGCATCAGGTCAGATTGTGGACGATAAATGAAAAAGCTTTCGAAAAGCTTTTGAAAAAAGCGTCAATATTGTACTCTCTTCGTTAATTTCTTCTTAATATTATTGTTAATGATGATATTTTAACCGTTTTTCATGTTTTCCTTCTCTTAGGTATAATGAAGCTTTATTCGCAGCTTTTCCTATATCTTCTTGACTTAAGAATAAGTAGGCACTTGACGGCTTATTTCCCACTTAAGTCGCTTATTCCCTGCTTTTGTTTAAGCCAAGATAGCACTGTGCATCATGATGTACTTTTTAACCGACTGCAAAAAAGGAGGAGGTTCTATGTTCGACTGCATGTTTTTTTATTGGACTTTGGACTTTATTTATTTGGCGTGAGTGTAAGAAGGTTGTGACTGGCTTGTAAGTCATTTAAGCCACTCAAAACCTGCTTACATTTAAGCTAAATGTTTCTACGGACTACGGCACTATTCCCACCTCTCGTTCCCGCCGCTGCAACTCATTTGTAGCCAGGATCTACAGCTTGACCGCCAATAAAATCCCAACCAGGGAAGGTAAAGCTTTTCCCGGGGTTTCTACCAATTTGGAAGTCAAATGGTCCTCGGTAATTGTTATGGTTAAGGCATCAGAAATGTTTTCCTTACAGTTTTGCAGTAATATCGACATCGTTTTTTGACGTAAATATAAGTAGGTCCTGGCCGACTTATTTCAACTTAAGTCGCTCAATACCTACTTTACTTTAAGTCAAATATTTAACATCGAACCGTTTTGGACTACCTTGATTTAAACAAGTCTAATTTAAGGAACTATTAGAGTATTTTGACGTAAATATAAGTAGGTCCTGGCTGGCTTATTTCCATTTTAAGTCATCCAAAACCTACTTTAATTTAAGTCAAATATGACGACACTTCTTAGGACTTATTTTGTCCATTTGAGTTCAATTTTTCAGGTAATTATTCTCTTCATGGTCTAGCTAGAGAATGATTGTACTTTATCGACTCTATGGTCCTTGGTGCGATTCCCAGTAGGCCTAAGATGCGCGCCGCCGGTTATCACGCCATTTTATCGATTTTGCCCATACATTTTGACGTTGATAAAAGTTGTCACGGCGCGCATCTTAGGCCTACAGGACGCACACGATGTACCTATACTGTGTTTTTGTTCTATAATTTTAATAGTCATTCATTGTATAATCTAATGTAACTAATAATGCAAACTTATGTGTTTATCTAAATCAAATTGTTCTGATGTTGTCGTTGTCTGAAATACTGTTTATTTCAGACATTGTTAGGTTGGATATTGCAGGCTTGAATCAGAGTGATTGCATAACATCAAAACTCTACATTTCAGAGGGACTACGCCACACAGCTTTTGACCGCAGTCTGGGGAGGAACACTAAACATGTGGTCGCGATCCTCTTCAGTGAGGGGCTGAGGAAGAAGAAGAACGCCACCATACTATAAGACACCTCCAAGCAATCAAGATCGCCAAGAATGTGACCCCAGCTGTTATCAACATTTTTTTTTATGCTAGATAAGGCAGGTATTTGACCGCAATCGCATCTGGTGTTAAGTGAGATGCAGTCTAGGATGGTACATATCTGCCCTGTAAGTGCCTAATTCACTCTCGCCTTGAAAACGCCCGGATTATAGTGTTCAGGAAATACAGCAGCAGGCAGCGAATTCCAATTCGAATTCAAAATGATAGAAGAAAGAAGAAGAAGATTGGCATCTTGTCGTAAACATAAGTAGCTTTTGTCTGACTTATTACCATTAAAAGTTGCACAAGAGCTACTTATATTTAAGGCAGATTTTGACTACGTTGGATAAAACTTATCGACAGCAAGATTTTGGACTTTTCCTGGCTACATTTATCATCACCAAGAAATGAAGAATGTAGATAAAAGTAGTTTGTTATCGTTTTAAGTACGATTCGATCAGCTGTATTCATTATAAGCTCTTCGAATCTTACTTTAATTGATGACTGATGATGAAGAAAACTGTCTTTACGAAATTATTGTTAAGAGTTAGAAGAAAACTGTCTTCATTCAAATTATTGTTGACATTCATGTAGATATTTTAATTAGATTAAACACTTATAAGATTATTAATGGATATAAAAATCTGGATTCGAAACTCTAGCTCATAATCTTGTGAAACTAATGAAAAAGAGGCTGACATTAGTGACTATACTAAGGCTGAGTTGCACCACCTAACTTTGACCACAATTATAACAATAACCGGTGTTTTTTGTATGGAGTTTGACAGATTTTTGTCAAAGTTAAAGTAAGATGGTGTAACCCAGCCTAAAAAAGATTGACAGATGTTACTTTTCAGTACCTACTGTATTTAAGTATTCGCCCGGCATAGTGCATGGTAAATTGTAGATCGTACTTACCTACCACTTAACCAATGATATTTTTATGTATCAAATTGTAACGTATATCAATAGAATAAAATGTGTTTGCTCATGACATGCTGCCTTTAAGATTAGGATTTATGATCCTCGTACAATACCAGCAAATAGCAGCTATTGCTAATAAGCTACACCTTTTAAGTTCTGTGCTGTCGACTGAACACAACGCCTACCTATCAAAATTCTATTATCTTCTAATCTATAAAAGAAAACTAAACCTTATAAAAGCAAAAGATCAGTCAGTGATCTTCTGACTCACTCACTCATCACGAACTCTTAGAAACTACAAGTGCTAGGAGTCTCAAATTTTGCATGGAGGTTCCTTTTAGAATGTAGGTACTCACTAAGAACGGATTTTACGAAACTCCACACCTAAGGGGTCCACGTGTACGAAGTGCGGCGGCTGCTAGAGTAGTATAATTATTAAAAGCTTACAATCATCATCTAATTTTCACTTCAAATTTTCCTTCTGCAGAATAACACGTACATCATCATCATCATCATCATTTCAGCCACAGGTAAACTGCTAAACATAGGCCTCCCCCAATGACTTCCACATCGCACGGTTGTTAGCGGCCTGCATCCAGCGCCTTCCTGCTTTACCTACCTACCTACCTTTATCAGGTCGTCGGTCCAGCTTGTAGTTGGACGTCCCACGTTTTCCGGTACGTGGCTCCACTCCAGAACCGTGCTGCCCCATCGGCCGTCAGTTCTGCGTACTATGTGCCCTAATAACACGTAGAAAATGCTTAAATTGATTTTTTTAATTTGTCGACTGAAACCCGAAGCAGGACTTCTACCCTCAACGCACCACTCCACCGGGTCTTTCAATTACCGACCCCATTGACGTCGATCCCATTGTGCACTCCTTGTCGCGATTTAACCTTAACTGGCTACATCCTCGTTGAACCGCCTTTGTGGAGTACAGCACTTCAAGCTACCCACTAGCATCTTATACCTTATGCAGTCGTGATAAGGGTTAGTTTGGAATATAGAGTCAGATGTGCGCAGGATTGTGCATGTCTCGCACATAATAGGTATTCAGTTATGTGCTATGTAAACGTTACATTGTTACATTGTAAGGTAGAGTAGAGGAATAAATCTTTACATTCTAAAGATTCTAAATTACATACATAATACACAATCTAAAAATAAAAGAATAAAGTAATAACTAACTACTTCTCTAATATTGATTTCAAGGTTTCCATGAAAATCACACGTACGAATAAAAAACAAAAAGTGCTAAAGTAAAGAAAGAGCATCGAAGAAAAAATTAAAATAAGTACGAAAATCACACACATAATATTGTACAGTCACGGAATGAAAAGGTTCGTCAGTTTTCAAATTGATTCCTTCAACGAATCGCGAGCACATATTAGGTACCTTTTGAAACTATGTTACAGAATAATCTCGAGTTAGAGAAAATAATCTTTAACTGTTCGTTGGTAAAGTTCAAAATTATTCAGATCAAAGTCGTTTGACGATTTATCTTGTCAAAAAGATTATTATGATTGATAAACTAAAACCTTCTTGTTGGTTCAACCTGCCATTATTATTTCTATTAAATAAAAAAAACTATTGTCAATTGGTCAATGTCATCATTGCATTGCACTGATGGGATAGAAAAATAAACAAGCAAAACCTTATTCGTTAGCAAACGTCATAATTATGTATTTAAATGTTAGCAGCACTGTTTCTTGCACTGTTATGTTGGCAGGTTTGACTCTTACAGTATAGATGACCCACGCTGAACTGTCCCGCCAAACTCAATGACAGGGGGGCGCTACCATCGTTCAACTATATGGTTTCCAACATGGCAAAAATCGGAGCTAGCGATCCGGTATTGACGGTGGCGCCCCACTGTCAATGTCATGCATAGGACAGTTCAGTATTTTGGAACTATACCTATAGTCTTTTTCACCTAAGATGATCCGTATGACGTTTCGAGTTTGAAAGATTTAGAGACGTCACATAACTAAACCATAGCGATTTATCTATCGATTTTTTTCGAAGAGTTAGTAAAACCTACTTTTAGAGAAATATTTTGTATAGGTGTTATTTAACAAAAAACATGTTTTTTTTAATTACAAATATTATTGTAACAATTTTTTATTGATAATATTCAAATTTCATGGTTCGTGTTAAAAAAAACGATTCCTAAAAAGTAATGGTTCTGTTTCTTTAAATTAAAAACTATTAATTTATTTTCAATGCGTTTATTAAAGTCAATAATCGAAAAATATAGTTGATTTTTGTGATGTTTTTAATAACTAAGTATTCACTGCAATCGATTAATGAACCGCGGAAATAATCGATTTTATCATACAAGAAATACCCCAGCACTAAATCTATTCCGTTTCACACATTGCGTACATTAAATAAAAAATATTTTTACATCGTATTTAATTAAATTATAATCAATAGACTCAGATTTTACTATATATTTCAAGACAAGTAGTTAATTTATTTTTATTATATTGCTAATAAAATACAAATATTTTTTCAAAAATATTCTGCATATGTAGTATGCGTAAAATGGATAACCTTGAAGTGTCATACGGATCATCTTACGTGAAAAAGACTATAGTGCATGCGAAAACCGACACTAAGGTGACGAACCTTTTCATTCTGCGACTGTACATGAAATCTAAACAAACAGTACGAGTAAAGGTACGAGGAAGAAGAACCACTTTCATAATTTTGTGATAAACATTTTCCTCTGAAAAAACACTCATTTACCTTTAACGTTTTTTTTTGTGTGAAACAACTACATAGGTAATTCTAATCCGTAAAGCTTTCGCTTTGTTTAGAAAAGCTACTACCACAGATATTAATTTATAAGTTACTGTAACTGTAAGTAAATAGTAGGCAATTTGTGCTTAACTTTAGCTTAATATAAATGTTATAATTATAACAAAACTAGAGTTTTATTGAATTTTTTAACTCCTAATTAACGGCTGGTTCACACATGTCTCCGTTTTACTGTTCCGTTTTATCGTGTACGTTTTTTTATTCGTCGATGTATGTATTACTGTATACAGTATACTGTGTCATGTGTGAAGTCACTCATACAACTACATACGCCATCGACGAAAAAAAAACGTACACGATAACGGAACAGTAAAACGGAGACATGTGTGAACCGGCCGTAGGACTTTACAGCCGTTAATAATTGCCTTGTCAAACTTAATTAAAGCCACGCTCAATAAGCTCAATTCCTAAGAACAGTTTTCACCGGAAACCCACAACAAGGAAGTCCGGATTTAGAGGATTGATAGCCATTATTACGAACGACATAGCGTTCATATTAGTCATACTTCTGGAGTAAATGACATCATTAGTATTTATGTGGGCTTGGTTCTTTGTAAAATACATCACTTCATTTGAAAAATGATTCGTGTTTGAAAACAAGTCAAAGGTACACTGGTAGAGAATGCCATACAGCGTTAAGTTTGCATTTCGTAACTGATTTTTTTTGCGTGCTGTGACTTTTTTTACCTAACCCCCTGTTAGCCTAAGCGCAGACCACCGATTTTTAGTCGGCCGATAGTTGTGCCCGATTTTGTTTGTATGAAGAATCAATCGGTGTAATGTGCTCACTTTCATACTGACCCAACTATCGGCCAACTAAAAATCGGTGGTCTGCGCCTAGGCATAGTTTACAATATCACGCGTTGTATTATAAACTGACGGAGTTTAAATTTCACATTGACTATTATTAATTTATTTATTTGCTACGTGCTTACTACGTTAAGTTCTAAGCGCGTCGTAGTCCGTAGCCAAATTCGTAGCGCCGTAACCGTAACGCGATTCGTAGTAAAGGCTGCTACGAAAAAATTGCCAAATTTAATTCTGTCATTTAATGAATGAATTTTTAGACTGGGTTAAGTTATTTTTTTATATTTTTTTCGCTTGTATGGTTTCTTTTACTCGATTTAGGGATCTATAAAATTTTAGATACAAAGGTAGGATGCAAAGATGAATGCGACTTATTTCTGCGTAAAAAGTACTGAATTGTTATTGATGAAACTTTATAAACGATTGAATAGCCGTGAATAGATTTGACATTGGAGGAACTATTTTTAGCATATTTTTTCCTGAGTATCATAGCATTGTTGGTTGAGATATTATCATAATCCGCACACTATAAATGGACTTCTCAATTTCGAACACATCTGTGTTGATAGTATCAAAAATTTTGTTCAAACTACGAAATACTTGGATTCTTCATTATCTTCTGAGATCTAAAGCTTTCGTCGACAACTTAGATTAATAAAACCTAGATAGATAGTCAGTGCACGAAAAGTGAGGCAGATTTTAGTAAGCCAGAATGGCTCACCCGTAAACGTCACATGAACTGTCAAAGTGAAAAATTGGTAAACACGTCCGACGACTTTTAATTAATTAAGACGGTTTGTGCTGTGAAAGGATGTCTAAATACATCAGAAAAACGAAAGAAAGTGACCAGTGTTATATTTCATAAGTAAGTACTACGATTCGACGCGTATTTTGCTTGAATTTGGCTTTCAAAAATTAAATACGGGAATGATACCAGTAACAAGAAAATTTATTTCCCAATTGTTCGCCGTACAAATACACTTCCTTTTTTTATGAAATCGAGACTTTTAAGTCGATTTATCTTATTGTAATTAGGTAGGTACTTTGAATTCAATAAATAAGTAAGTACATGATGCGTTTTGTTTTTGTTAATTATAAAATAATTAAAAACGTATTAAAAATTTCCCTACTTTCGGGAAAATCGCCTTCACTGTCTACACTCCCCAACAAAATTGACACTAATGACATAAGATTTTTGCCTCACTCTTGACGAAGCGTTTGTATGAAGACTATCCATCTAGGTTTTATTAATCTAAGGTCGACAACGAAATGTAAATTTTAGTGCACATTTGTTTTAAATTACTAATTGACCTCTGTCAGCCTCGCAAAATATTTATTTATCCCTCTCTATAGGTACGTATAGTTTCTCAGATTTACCATAAATGTTAAAAATATGCATGTAATAATCTCAATTCCAGATACAGATTACTTAATTGGCCTATTTTATTATATGGCTACCGATTCTTTTGAAAGAAACTTCTTCTTCTTCTTATCGTGTCGACAAACCTACACAGTTTCAGCCCAAAACTCCGCTACAAGAGTGGCGTTGTCAGCAGCTGAAACTGATAGAGGCAGAAGAATACAGTTTTCTTTTTACAATGAATAGAATGAAGTGACGATGGATTACCAAGTAAAACGGAGAGATCGAACCGAAGTAGTGGCATTATAGAGCTTTAGGATCAAACATCAAAATAAAGGGATCCCACAACAAGTCCCCGCTGGCTTCAATGAAATAATCGGTTCTAATGTGGGCAACACTATTTAAAGCTAATCAAACGCGCTTGCAGCACAGTCGCTTTTGGTGCGCAGGCGGCGCGACCGCCATCTTGGCACATTCAGTTTGTTCCCATCCGTTGAGCTAGACAGACGTTCGAAGTGTACAGTTTGACGTTTCCAGTGACAGTTGGTTATGGATATTGCACATGGACGCGGTAAGTCGTGTCGTCTCTTTCTTGTTTATAGGTTTTGTTCAAAAATGACAAAGACGGAGTTTTTAGCTAATTGCTGTTTTAAACCAACTTGACCTTTACAATGGAAAGATAACGACGTAAGGTTATCGGTTTGAAAGCTGTTCAACTGTTAAATTGACTACTTTTTCCCATTTTTGTTTTTTCATACTTTTAAAGTCACTTGTGTTTGATAGTAGGTAACAAATTAATTTTCTATGTTGGTGACTTTTCTCATGGACACACTGTACTAAAACTAGATTTTCCTTGTCATAAAACTTAAAAACTTCATTATCTAATATCCCAATCAATATTTTAATCTAAAATAAACTAGCAACACCAAACGTCATCACGCTCGCCCGCATAAAACTTTATTCAATTAGTTCCCTGCTCACGCGCCTAAAACTCAGCCGAAGTTCTCTACAATACGTTGAGAATCATCCTAAATTGATAACAATAAAGAATCGGGAACTGGCCGTTATAAGTTTTTATTCATAAAAACAAAAAACAGTTTTATAAGTATCACGTTTAAAAAAGTATTTATTTTCCTAAGAGAGTCAATAAAAAAACTTGAAACATTCTTTTGTTTCTTGGCAATAATAAAAGTATTCAAAATCTAACATAAAAAATTACATGCCTAAAAGTCTAAAAACGTGTAAATGAGTAAATAATAAGTTTTAAATTTAACAAAGGCCTGATTTGTCAAGGAAAACGTAATACAAGGATAATTTTGTATTTTGTATGAAATGTAGACCATTCAACTCGTGGTAAGGCGCTCGAATGCTTTTATTAGTGTTGGTGAAAGACAAACGCACAGAGGCATGCCTACTTAACATTAGAAAAACAACGGTTAATACCAAATACTTGTAGCTCAGAGATTAATGCCTGTAAACGTTATTATTTCAAGTAATGATTGTATTTATAACTTTGAGGTGATTCAATTTAATTTTAAAAAATTGAAAAAATATTGGACGTCATTTGGCTGAAACGAACGAACGAACTTTGGGTTACCTAAGCTCAGCTCTAGATGTCTCTCCTGTTAAATGTTTTACAATAATGTTAAGAAACAAACGTAGCTATTCGTTTTTGAAAGAACTAACTAACTCATAACTATGGTTTTAAGTAATATGTAGCTGTGTACTGGTATATTGGAATATAGATTAATATTAACAAAAGAATAATGTAGAATCGCGCATTGTGAAGAGATTATTCTTAGTTGTTGTTATTGGTTGATATAAAAGACCTTATCGTTTCTTCGCAGACAAACAGACTATAAAAATCATAATCGGGTTTCTCACATTTTTTATTCACTTAGTTTAAGACAGTATAAATGTAGCTCTTGATATTTTGTATGAACTTTGTATGAAAAATTTTCTTTCTTATGGCAATCCGCGCAGTTTGCGCCGTGCTAGAGTCAATGTATGAAAAGTTTCTATGTTTTTTCCGTTAGCTGATTAGAGCAGTAGAAAAGTGAGTCATGCATACTGCGCTAATTGTCATCAAATTAGTTTTTAGCGAGCTGGCTGAATCATACCTTTTTAAGCGACTTCTAAAATGTGTGCTATGTTGTGTAAAATAGTTTTTATGATGTTTTAGACGAGGTTTATAGCAAAAATGTCAAATAATCTGAAAGTTTCTTTTAGAGAAATACGCATTATTATGTACCAGATACCTACTCAAAAAGTTTATCAAAATCGTGATTTGTTTTTAAATACACTGCGCACCCAACTTAATATTTTCGCGCCATTACTTATCTCTACAACACACCTCTTTTATCTTTGACACCTACAGACGCCATAAAAAACAAAAACGGTGTTCTATATTCAAATACAAATTCCTCCTTGTTGATGCTTGTCTCTCAATGAACAAGAGCGAAGACAACCGCCCGTTTGTAGGGCGTCAAACATGATAATACGGGGTGGCAACTCTACTATAGATAAGAAAGGGCAAAAGTTAAAGATGTGTATTATAAAGAGCCACTGATATCGCTAACGCGACAGAGTGATGAACTTAACTGAAGTAAACAGTCGCTTTATTTATAGGTTTTCGAACGCATTGTTTTGACTTCGAAGTCATGTTGCCGACATTATACCGCTTTAAGTTTGAAATGTGTTTATTACTGTTTAAATGGCGATATTTTATATGCATTGCAGGTCATTAAACTTCGTAATCTCTCGGTCAGCTTTTTACCTAATTTTTCTCATGACTGATTCGTGTGCCAGTGATAAAATTACCACAGATCATATAATTTCTTGCCTTTTAAAGTCCGTTCTATTTTAGCGCGAACGTTACTGGCTGGCTACTAAACCGCTGAGAGGCAATTAAAAAATGATCTTTTAAATTTCGAATTACGAACAGGCGGCGGGCGGGACCGAAAACGCGCGCTGGTCATTCATCCCGTTGCCATATGGGCGCGCACGCAGCACTTCGAACGTTCTCACAAATTAGAGTTGACACGTGCATTATTTGCATATCTTTTTTATTTAAAAAAAAAATAAAATAAACAAAAGAATTAGCAAAATACTAGATCTGACGATATTTTTTTGTTTTTACAAAATAAACACTATCGTGTTTTTTAAAAAGGTCGTGCGAAAATGTTGTAAAGTCTATGTAACTACATTTATTGCAATGATTGTGGGCGTGTAGGATTGTTAAATCACACCTCAGACGCCTTCGTCCATTGAATTAGTTAGAAGAATTAGAGTCCATTGGTATAACTGGGTAATCGTTTGAATCACTGGGAGTGACAGATATTTGTCTCATTGAAGAAAATAAGGCAATAATATGTTTATTAAAGAGTCCTTTTCATGTTTATTATACGGGTCATTCCACAAAAATATGTCAACTCTTAGTCCGCGCCACATTTCACATGGAATATTTGTTAATATTTTATTCCAAAATTGTTAAATAACAGCTCGCAATGTGTTTTATTCATCACCCATTTATATTTTTTAAAACTATTTTTAAAACATCTTAAATTCCTTTTCAATGACCTAAAACGTCATTCCCTAGACATGTCCGTACTCCAAAAGTTTGTGTTTTGGAACCCATATTTATAGAAACATCAATTTGATCCTTTGTTTTAATTAACGAATAATCTATTTAAATGTATATTACACCAAATTCTATTAATATTTTGCGGTTTCAATAAACAATAATTTGATTTTCTGTACTTGAAAAAGAGTCCACAGCTTTTAGCGTCATTCCCTCGCCACGCACTGGTTTTATAATTTTGCGCTTTAATATGTATTTAGAGTGAATGACATTTAGTTGAGTTTAAAGTACGATACGAAGTCATCCTCAGACCATACTGGCTTTGCGGCAGCCGTTTTTTGAATTAGTGCAAACGTGCCTGTTGTTGCGGAAACATGTGTTCATCCAGGTACTTCGTCAGTCCCTAGTTGAGTAGCTTTATTGATTACAATAGGAAATTGTACATAATTTAATCGTATTTACGTGTGGTTTTTCGAATATTTTCGGCACATCGTATAAAGCATCTTATAATATAAAGTTAATCTGCATTTGTGTTAAGTTTTACTCCAAATCGTCAGTCCCTAGACCGTCAGGCCCTAGCTTTAAACGGCATTAGTGACTAAATTACTAGTTAGGGAATGACGTTTTTTATATAGTGATAATAACAAAACAACCACATTAAGTATAGTAACTTATCTATAAATGTTAAGGTTGTAAGTTTTATACTTTATTAAAAGTCATATAGGAGTAATGTAGTATGAAAAAATTGAAAATTATAATTTCTTCTAAAATAAAGCATAAAGTGACTGGCCCTTTTAGACATAACATAATTAACAAATAAACTATAATTTACATTAATCAAGTATTCAAAAGCATCTAAAAAATGTTTAGGACAAAATGACGTCGAAAATATACAGATTTTCATGGAATGACCCATACACATTTCACACTGTGTGACATTATACTATCCTCAAACAGGTATTTGGATTGATGGTAAAGCAAACCAATCATCGATAGACTTTTAGGAGGAAAATATTTTCAGCTACTGTTGAATTCCCGATATTTTACAGCTCTACAAAAATCAAGATTATTAATTTTCAGTTTGCTCACTTTTTATCTATGTAACACAATGAATATTGATAATATTTATTAAATATTTCATTTCTTTTGAAGCATTTTCCTAAAAGGTTTCATTCAAGCTTTATTGGGTACTAAATTCTTCAAAGAAATTAAGCCCATTTTAAACAAGAGGTCTTCACAACGAGGTAATCACCTCAATTGACATAGAGGTCAGATTTTTCGACCTGCGGCCAAGCGGACACAGCCAGTTTCGTTCGATTCTAAAGTCTATGGAGCACGGATGCTACCAATTGAGTAATTAAAGATCGTACTACACTTGCGTACTTAGTAGCGCTGCGGAATTCGGTTTCGTTTTGACATTTTTAGAGTTAGCGCTTTTTTCCTAATGGATGCTATATTTAGGGTTGTGCATACATAAAATGTAACACTTTAGGTCTTTAAAGGACGATATCGAATAGAGATCGACGCAGAATGTTAAAGTATTTTAATACAAAGCTGTAAAAGCTCAAAAAATGAAGAAGAAAGTTCAGATTGAAATATAAGATGATAAAAAACGTAAGTTTCTTGAATTAGATGTTAAAACATTGAACCGAATTGAGTAACTCTATCTTTTATGTTTGTTAAAAACTAATTAAAAACTTTATTTACTGTATGTATAGAGTATCTAAATCTCTATTCATATAACATTTAAAAGTTTGTAAAACATAGATATTTGTTAAGGAAATACTTAATAGATACTATACCAAAGAAAAGTGCAAGCACTTAGAATTTTTCTAGTAGGTAAAATAAAATGCATTAGAAGTTATGTCCATAATGTATAAAATGAATAATTCGCGTAAGTATACATTTTAACGTAAATACAGTTCTGTTGATATCAAACACTCACAAACTATTCATTATAGCGTCTGTCACGGCCCGATGCATGAGTCATTGCAGTCATTCTGAGATGCAAGACGAAATGCACTCGTAATTACTTGCCATATTATGTGCAACGACGTGCAGCTTTCAAATTTTATATATTTTTTTAGTAAAGTAAAATTATTTGTTGGACTAAAAATTGGTATGGTAAACGCAACGCAAAAAACATTATTTGTAATGACTTTCATAGATTTTTGTCTATACTTACTCTAAATTAGTACTTATTACGAGTACGAGTGTAATACACAGATTTCAGTCTGTACTGAAAATAGTAGAGTATAGTTATTGTTAGCGACGTCAACCGAGAAAATACGCTAATTTATTAATTAGAATTGATTAGCAATGTTAACAGACAGAAAATGTTGTAAAATAATCAATTAGAGTCGATTAGGTATAAATAACATTCCATCTCTTTCTCACATTATCTCTCATCTCGCTTGCACATCAAATACTCTTCCACACACTTCTGGAATATTCGAGAGAAAAAGAAACGGGACGGCAACATCGGACCTCTCGCTTCGAACATTCCAGAACTATGGTTCCAGAACATGAGAGACAGAGACAGGAATATCGGGAGAGAAAGGGATGGATATAGCCCGGGGCCCTATAAATACGGAGCGAGGCGCTCCGGGAGACAAGTTTAAGTTTATTTAAAGTTAATGTTGTGTTCAGATGTTTTGTTCAGTTCAGAGAACAAGTGCTTCAAGCAACAAGTGATCTGAAGAAGCAAGAACTGAGAAAAGGAAGCGAATAATAAACGCGAGAAGTCTCAGCAAGTGAAATAGTGGTTTTATTCCTGCAAGTAGCACCTACTACGCCTGACATAGTAAGGGCAAGCTCTCAACGGCAGTCATCATCGTCCGGTCAGCGCTCTCGAACACACACAAACGCATACAGTCCACTGCAGATCACCACATTTTCCTGGTCCTTCGAGTAGCCGGATTACGGGAATAGCGACATCGTCCGGTCAGCGCTCTCGAACACACACAAACGCATACAGTCCACTGCAGTCCACCACATTTTCCTGGTCCTTCGAGCCGGATCACCACATTTTCCTGGTCCTTCGAGCCGGATTACGGGAATAGCGAAGATGCCTGTCACCAGGTCAGAGAAGCTACGAGGTGCCGCCGCCGCGGCTAGCGCCGCCGCCGCAGGGAGAATTACGTCGCCGCCGGTTCATGGAGGAAGTACTCCGACGGAAACCACGGATACTTCATCAACGCTGACCCCGTATCCCGCCGGGGGCGCGTCCTCACCGCGCATCGCCAGGGACCACGCCGCGCCGGCTGTTAGCACCCGGGTTATGGGAGAGCCCGGCGTGCATTTGGGAAGAGGGGAACCAGCACCGCGCTCCTACACAGAGGAGATAACCGCCGACGTCACGAAGCCACACGAAGCACTAAGGGCCCGTATCGCGGAAGCAGAGAAGAGACGTGCCGCCGCCGCCGCCGCAGCCGCCGCCGCCGCCTCCACGCCCACCGCGGCCAATGTTGCCGCCGCCACCGTCGCCGCCGCCAACGCCGCCGCCGCGACTCCCGCGACTACGGTGACCACCGTGCCGACTGTTGAAGGACAGTACGCGCCACCCACGCCGCAAGTGCATGAACAAACGCCGCGACTGTCACGAGTGAATCAAGACACGCGCTCCGTCCGCTCGTCAAGAAGAAGGGCAGAAATAGAGGCCAAATTAAGAGTGGCCCGCCAGGAACTGGAAGTTGCCAAAGCGGAATTGGAGTTGGCCCAATTGGATTCCGACATGGAAGAGGATCCAGAAGAAGTGCAGTACAGGCAAATGCAGGTCGAAAATTGGTTGGACCACTCGAACACCATCGCCGAGAGGGTCCCGCCGGAACTACAACCAATACCGCCGCCGCCGCCCGCCGCGCCGCTGCCGCCGCCGCCACAAGTCCTACCGCTGCCGCCGCCACCGCCGCCGCAAGTGTTGCCGCCGCCGCCGCCGCAGCCGCTACCTACGGAAGGGAGAACAGACATTCAAGAGTTAGCCATGGCCATCACCAAGCTGTCACAGAGGGCAGAGGGTGGCCTCACAAGACAACTGGTCGACCTCCCAAGTTTCAATGGCGCATGTGAAGAATGGCTCGCGTTCAGAAGGTCATATGAAGACACCGCGCGCTTCTTCACGCCGGCACAAAATTTGGCGCGACTACGAAGGTGTCTCCAGGGGCACGCGAGGGAGGCAGTCAAGAGCCTCCTGTTCACCGCCGAGGATCCGGAAGAGCTGATGAAGAGCCTGGAGGTCCGGTTCGGCAGACCTGGAGCCATAGCCCTGGCGGAGTTAAAGAAGATGGAAAGGCTGCCAAGGGTCAACGAGTCATCAGGGGAGATCTGCATGTTTGCCAGCCGAGTCCGCAATGCCGTGGCCACCATCAGGGCACTCGGCAAGACGGAATATTTGTGCGCACCAGGGGCCGTGGAGTGTCTAATAGAGAAGATGCCGCCGACCATGAAGTCTCGGTGGCTGATGTACCAACGCGAGCGCCGGGCAGAGGGAAAACCAGCGCTCGAACTCATGTATGACTTCATGGAAGTTGAAGCAGACATTAACAGTGATTACGCTCCCCCGGAAGTGTCCTGGGACCAGAAGAGAAATATGTTCAAGAGGCCGGTTCACCATGTCCAACAAACAGAAGGACGCCGTGAAGAACCGAAGACTGACGCGAAGAAGTGCCCAGAGTGCCGTGAGGACCACTGGCTGTACGAATGCAAGAAATATAAAGAAGCCAGTGTTGAAGATAAGTGGGAAATGGTGAAGAAGGCAAGAATGTGTTTCAAATGCTTGCGCTTCAAGCACGCAAGAAACACATGCCGAGCACAGCCGTGCAAGAAGTGTATGAGGTGGCATCACATCAGTCTGCACTCGGAGAAGTCCGCAGCAACGAAGACTCAAGAGAAGCCCGTCCAAGGAGTTGTGTCGTCGGTGCACGCCACGAGCTGCGGAAGGACCTACCTCAAAATGATGCCGGTAAACCTCTACGGGCCCAAGGGGACAGCAAGAGTGCTCGCGCTCCTGGACGAAGGGTCCACCGTCACGCTGCTGGACTCATCAGTAGCGAAGAAGATTGGGGCGCAAGGGAAGCCGGAAGCCATCAACATCGAGATGGTCGGGGGGAACGGAATGGAGAAGAGCAACTCCCAGAGGATCAACATGAAGATCAAGGGGGTCCATTGTAGAAATAAACTCAACATGGAAGCGAGAACTATCGACAACTTGAAGCTGACCAAGCAAGGTGTCGAAGAAGGAATGCTTCAGAACTGGAAACACCTGAAGAAAATTAAGAAGAAGCTGGTCTACGACAAAGAAGTGCCTAGACTTCTGATTGGGCAAGACAATTGGGGGCTGATAGTCACACGGAGACTACGCAGAGGGAAGGCCTCCGAACCAGTTGCCTCTTTGACCAGCCTTGGATGGGTTCTGCATGGATGCAACACTGGAAGAAGTGATCCAGTGAAGTTAGTGCACCACAGCAGATTAGTGGAAGATGGAACGAAAGCCTTGGTTCACCAACACTTCGAGAAAGAGGACATCGGAGTGGAACCACGTCGGCCATGCAACGACGCCGACAAACGGGCTCGCAGTGTCCCGAAGAAGACCAGCAGAGGGCATCAGGCACATCAGCGTTCCATCAAGAAGAAGTTGGATGATCATCCCACCAGGATGTTTCAACATGAGAGGCGCCTAGGAAAGAAGGGTCCGCACGGTGAAGACGACACTAATGGCCGTCCTGGAAGAAAAGATATCACCGGAAGAAGTCCTGCACACGCTCCTCCTCGAAGCGGAACACATTGTGAGTTCGCGTCCACTTACCTGTATCAGCGCGGATCCCAACGACGAAGAAAGACTCACGCCGAACCACTTCCCGAACGGAAGATCCTGCGGAGCGATGGCGCCGGGCGTGTCCAAGGACCGCGACTTCATCGGGAAGGCGAACTGGAGGACAGCGCAGCGCTTGATGGACCACTTCTGGCGAAGATGGCTAAAAGAGTACCTGCCAACTTTGATGCCAAGGAAGACAGCCGGACGGGAAACAGAAGACCCTCGAGTCAGCGACGTCGTTTTTATAGTCGACGTATCGCTTCCAAGGAACACTTGGCCACGAGGGGAAGTGCAGAGGATATACCCCGGTCCGGACGGAAGAGTACGAGTCCTCGACGTGCGAACACCCGGAGGAGTGCTACGGCGACCGACGCGACGAGTGGTAGTCCTGGTTCCTGCCAAGACGTCGCATCCGGAAGAGAGAGTGCTTCGCACTGCGGGGGAGATTGTTAGCGACGTCAACCGAGAAAATACGCTAATTTATTAATTAGAATTGATTAGCAATGTTAACAGACAGAAAATGTTGTAAAATAATCAATTAGAGTCGATTAGGTATAAATAACATTCCATCTCTTTCTCACATTATCTCTCATCTCGCTTGCATATCAAATACTCTTCCACACACTTCTGGAATATTCGAGAGAAAAAGAAACGGGACGGCAACATCGGACCTCTCGCTTCGAACATTCCAGAACTATGGTTCCAGAACATGAGAGACAGAGACAGGAATATCGGGAGAGAAAGGGATGGATATAGCCCGGGGCCCTATAAATACGGAGCGAGGCGCTCCGGGAGACAAGTTTAAGTTTATTTAAAGTTAATGTTGTGTTCAGATGTTTTGTTCAGTTCAGAGAACAAGTGCTTCAAGCAACAAGTGATCTGAAGAAGCAAGAACTGAGAAAAGGAAGCGAATAATAAACGCGAGAAGTCTCAGCAAGTGAAATAGTGGTTTTATTCCTGCAAGTAGCACCTACTACGCCTGACATAGTAAGGGCAAGCTCTCAACGGCAGTCATCATCGTCCGGTCAGCGCTCTCGAACACACACAAACGCATACAGTCCACTGCAGTCCACCACATTTTCCTGGTCCTTCGAGCCGGATCACCACAGTTATTTAGCAGTTTTCACTTCCAAAGTGTTGTAAAGGTTTGCGTAAGCTCATAAAGTAGTATTCTAGTAACAAAGCCTATGCGTTTCCCAGTTAAAACACTCAAAGTTTCAAACAAAGTGGTTCATAAAAGCATAAGTAGAGTCGAAGCCCATGGGTTTGACACCTAGTTAAATCACACAAACTCAACAAATCATTAAAGCTTATGTAGAGTCCTAACGCTTCGTCCTGTTAAAAGTATTATTGATACTGTTTGTTAATAGCACATCAGACTCCACATTTTTGTTGCAAAATATCATCTACTTATTAAAGCTACAGAAAGTTAAGCTTGATGTGCCGCCCTATAGACAAGAGCATTCCCACAGCCGTCATAACTAGCTGAGTTTAACCGCGAGTTATGTGACGAAAATAAGACTGCTCATGCGTTCAATTAACCGTCTGGATTCACAATTATTGTCCAGATCAGCGACGAAGCGCGCGCGCAGCTTAGAGCAGGTTGTGTTATCAGACAAAAGCGACTTTTAAGAAAATTGTATTAAGGTCTAAATTGGGACTACGTTCGAAAAGTATTGACTATTAAAAAATGCATATCAATATTAAATTAATTTGCTAATTTGGGGAAGTTTTCTACTCGATTTTTTTAAAAGACCTGTTAACCCCTCTGGAGCTAAATGCTTGTGTTACGAGTAGGTTCATCAGTAGCTAGTTTGATTGTGACATATTTGGTAGGTATTTACGATTTAAGACACTTTTTATTTCATAAAAAAAAGAATCAAAAAAGAACCTGTGCAGCTGTACTACGCATAATTTTCAAGAAAGTTGAAGTTAAATAACTTGAAAAAATCGAATTCGAAGTCAGAGCAGTCGCCCGGCAAGCGAAAGGTCGTGTCGTGGGTTCGATTTCCACCTTGGGAAATTCAATTTTTTCAATATTTAAGATGTGTAGGTACTACACTAATATCATTTTAAGAATATAACTAGCTAGGGTATACGATACCTAATCTAAACATTTTTTGCAGAAAAACTTTTGACATGACTTTGTGAGAGGTTTCGGACTACGTCCGATCCGCCCCTGATCCGTATTCGTGGAAAAACGGTTCGAAATAATCGTAAAACTATTTGTATGGTAGTTTATGGACCGATCCGATTTCTCTAGTTAATTTTCTAGATCCGTAAATTCACGGATTCGGATCAGATCCGGATCGAGGGTAGTGCGAAGTCGCTCCGAGAATATATCCATCAGAAGGAGAAAGGAGCAAAAAAGAAGAGGACAGAAGAATTCTAAACTAAATCTTGTTCCTAAGTACTAGTGCCGCAGGAGTGTTTTGCCTATCTCCTGCTGCTTAAGTGCTTATCAATGAGGATTTAGACATATTTCTACGGCACCAGAAGACAGAAGAATGAAGAGAAGAGAAGATACGAAAATTATAGGAAACAATTGAAGATCCTAGCATGATAAGAATTATTTATTTGTAAAACTATCATAATAGTGACGTTTGACTAAAATGAATTTTGCCTGTTTAAAAAAGTAGATAAATAAAATAATTAAAGCGGTTCTAAATGACTGTTATAATTTTGTATAAATAATATAAGTTACCGAGACAATGTCTGGTGTATACTTATAACTACTAATAAAATAGTCATCTAGGCAGCGATCAACAAGTAATTATGTTATGTATTATCTTGTATGTTCCCTAATCAGTAAGTTAATGCCAGTTGCCATCACTGGCGAGTAAGTTCTGTAACTCGTTAGTGGCGCTAACTACGTGCAACTCAACCTTAGTAAATACGTAGCTATTCCATAGATTTGCTATCGTTGCAGGCATTTCTCAAAACAACCAAAAATATTAGATATAAATTTTTTTTGGGTAGTTCCACGGACTCTATAAACTTCCGTCAATTGATTGCTTACCTAAAGCTAGAAACAATATAAAACCATAGTTATACATCATACATGTGAATCATTTACCCAGAGCGAACTTCACCTGGAATCTTCAAGCAAAGAAGAACTTTTCTCCTGACAGCTCCTCTGTGGTTGAGGATTCCGGGTGAGCTCGCTTCCACCTGATCATCACTTAATTTCCATCAAGTGAGATGGATAACTAAGCAAGGGTAAAAAATAATATAATTCAATAAATTATATAAGTAAGACATTATTATGTAAAACTTGTAAAAAAATAGAATAAGGTAAAGACAGCTCACACAGTAATAACAAAATATTAGAACATAATCATCATCATCATTTCAGCCAAAGGACGTCCATTGCTGATTAGAAAATAGAACAGAATACCAGTATTGAATGTTCACAACAAACAAACTATTGGTGGTCTCTACAAGTTGCGTAAAAAAACCCAAAATATATTACATCAAATCGGATCAGAGTAAGAAAAGAATAGCTTTAGTATGACCAAAATAACAAATCAGAAAAAAAAACAAAAGAATTATTTATATGTTTTGCGAAAGAGACAGTCTAAATGAACGCGCTTCTAGTCCCCTATCTAGCTCAAATATAATTAATACTTATGAACCCTTATATAGGTACAACCCAAAGGACTGCTTAAAGCCCGAACTAAAACTGAGCCCCCGCTCATCATCATAATTTCAGCCACAGGACGTCCACTGCTGAACATAGGTAATAACCAATGATTTCCATATCGCCCGGTTGGTAGCGGCCTGCATTCAGCGCCTTCCTGCTAACTTTATGAGGTCGAGCCCGCGCTCGCTTATGTGGAAATAACGAAATGATTGATTGTTCGTTGTTGAGTTCGATGATGAGATGTTGATTCGTTAGTCAAACAAATCTCCTCTCCTTTTCGCTTTGGTGGAAACCGGGCTTTAACCAATCATAGCAAGTGCGACTGACAGTCAATTTATTTATTATCATCACTGGGACAGCAATTTATCAATTCGTCCGATCAAAGCAACTGCAATTGTAGACTCAACGATAAAATTGCCGGGGGGTTTGTGTTTAAATTATGAATTTCCGTTACATTCTGTGGGTCTTTCCTCCTCTTTACTGAGGGGAAAGAAATTGAATTATTTAGTTTGATCATTATACGAGTAAGACTCATTGAGAGATTATTTTTTGGTAATATATTTTGTAACATCTCTTGGGGGAGCTGGTGACAAGTATAAAAAAATAACAACCATATTATAATCCACAAATGGCAGGTCTCTTCCTCAGACCTTTTTGAGACATTTATTTTTTGGTCCGTCGACCACAAAGCAAGTAACTAAAAAATTGCTGGCATAACGATGACATTGCTGGGAGGTTATCTGAAATATCTGCGGCTTCAACCAACAGTAAGATTGCTGGAAAGTTTTAGCACGATTCTAAAACCCGCCTTAGACGACTTATTTATAACCACATGGTCTTTACTCTTATATTATCAGTAAGAATAACACTCAATTTACCAATTTCCGTCACCCAACGTGAGAGGGCTATTTATCAATCTATCAATGCAAACTGCAATTGCAAGCTTAACGATAACATTGCTATAAATTGAGTTTAAATTGCGAATATCCTCGGGATGAATACAGATTCTGTGGTTGTCAAACACCACAATCTATTAATCTAACGACGTCAATGCAAAATAACTGCAATTACAAGCTTAACGATAAAATTGCCGGTAATTGTTATTCCTCACGGCGGTCCGCTACCATTAGTTAAGTAAGAATGACAATATTAGCCAATTTTCCAATTTCTATCCCCTATCATGGGTCCGGCAATTTTGTCAACCTCAATGCAAATAACTGTAATAGGTAGCAATAATACCGAAAATTGTGTGCCACTTCTCTGTATATTTCTTATATTCCAATTTAGGAGAATTTAGTTGATATTACGAATATCCTATTCAGGTTAAAAATACGACGATCAATAGCATAACACCGAATGTATGCAATTGCAGGCTTAACGATGTAATTGTCGGGGACTTGTTTGTTGACCTTGATAGCCATCGTTACAAGTGCAACTAGCGGACAATTTATCAATCATCACCCTCCGTGCAATCCGTCAATCGTTCTTAAAACGAATCACGGTTTAACGATAAAATTGCCGGAGATTCTATTTGTTGACCTTGCAGAGATTCTTGTGTGCCCTCCACAATAACAACCGCTGTGCAAGTAAGATTGACAGACGATTTTCCAATTTATCACCCTCCATGGGAGAGCAATTTATTAATTCGTGAACTCAATGCAAATAACTGCACGATAAAATTGCTGTGATTTGAGCTTGATTAGAATATCCTATGGATAAATTGCACTGATCTAACGTGGGACTTAAATTCGTCGTTCTCAATGTGAATGGTTGCAGGTTTAACGATGAAATTGCAGAGAATTGCTGGTCTTGTGAGGTTCTAAAGAAGTTCTTTATTGTCGCTCATAGCAAGTGAGAATGACAACCAATTTACTAATCTCCATCAACCAATGTTAGATATCAATTTATCAATCCATCGAAATCTAAGCAAATTGCTGAAATTGCGAGCTCAACTACGAAATTGTCAATATAAATTCTACAACGAGAATAGTTGCAGTTGCAGGCTTAACGATGAAATTGCCAGGGATGTTTTTTGTCAGATTGACAGCCAATTGACCAATTGTCACCCAACGTGAGAAGCAATTTATCAATTTGTCTATTTCAATACAATGTAACTGATTCAACGACAAGATTGCCGTGATTTGTGTTAAAGGACGAGGATCAAACGCACCGACCCGTTGTGGAACATCAATCAATGCAAATAACTGCAATTGCAGGCTTAACGATGAATTTGTCGGGAATGGGGTCGGTCGTCCTTTTGATCGTTATACTACTACTCTATTACTACTCGTGGCAAGTAAGAATGACAGTCAATTTTTCAATTTCCATCACCCAACGTGTGATAGCAATTTATCAATTCATCGACTACTATGCAAATAACTACAATTGCAGGTTTAACGATGAAATCGCTGGGAATATTTTCGTTGTCCTTGCATATAAACTAGGATGGCAGGCAAGTAAGATTGACAGACCATTTCGCAATTTCTATCACCTAAGGTGTGACGGCAATTTATCAATTCGTCGAAATCTATGCAAAGAATAACTGCAATTGCAGCCTTAACGATAACATTGCTGGGGATATTTTCGGTCTCCTTGCAGTTATACTGGGATGGCAAGTAAGATTGACAGACCATTTATCAATTTCTATCACCTATTTGTGACGGCAATTTATCAATTCATCGAATCTATGCAAATAACTGCAATTGCAGGCTTAACGACGAAATTGCTAGGATATAATGCATTGGCCTTGCGATCATAATAGGGTGACAAGTGAGATTGACAGACCATTAATCAATGGACATGGCGCACAATTTTTGTTGAAGATGCCAAAAAATACTACAAAAAATTAGAATGAATACTGTATTTTTACTTTTTTGATATCTTTAAAAATGACTGAAATATTCAAGCTCAAAGTGCGCTCTTCCGCTAGGAGCGATTTTCCGCGCGGATTTTGAAAATGTGACGTAGTAACATGAAAAGCTGCATGTAAGATATTATCTGTGTACAATGGTTAGAATGGTTAGTAGGGGAGCCGAAGCGGGGATTTCGGGACTTACTAAAGAGTGGCAGACTAACATACAAGGAAATACTTTGTACCTGGTTGATTACCTTTAAGTATGAATTTTTGATATAAAACGGCATTAGTTCTTATGCCTCTCACCCAAAAAATACCTCAATTAAGCCCAAATTTGAGACCGCAGCCAAACTTTGAGTGACGATGGAAACTAGCCTAGATGGAGGACACATGAAATTGAACTTCTGCTTCTTCATTGATAAAGACTTTCATTTACCATACCTTATCATTTTGTATTCCATTTTTAAGTCACTTTTTTTTTCGCTTACTGTTTAAACAAAACGTGGGATTTTTTTAAATCTCAGGTCTTTTGAACGCACATCTGAACGATGTCTGGTTTTAATTTCTTCAGTTACTCCGTGACCAAGGCGCTTGCAACAGTGCCGAAATATTGGAAACTCAAAACTAAGGTACATGGTAGCAATCCCGTCAGTAATAATAATAGGAAAATGTCTTGAAAAATAAGTAAATCGTATATTACTTTATGTAACTAATTTTATTATGTATCATACTTATAACTAATCACTTCATTCAGAACTAGAAAACGATTCCAAGGATTCCACTTTTCTTCAATAGATGATCAAGATAAAGAGGTATTTATTATAAATTGCTCTTCCACCATTTCAATTATTCTATCTTACATCTTACTTGATGAAATCTTTTTCAATTTTATTTACATGGTCATAACATTTTCACCATTCCTCTGCACCAATTTGTGAGGTACACCTGAAACCCACGATAAAGCAGCTATTATAAGAATAATATTAAAAAAAAACCCTCCTTCTGACGCAGTTAGGTAATAAACTAAATGTATCCAATTTCACTTCAACTTACTGTCAACTCAACGACGCGCTTTAAAATCAAAGATTGACTTTGAATTATGCCTTATTTTACAATACACATTGAAAACAATATGACTTGCTTGAGCTTTTCGACTTTTTCACAAAAATAACAAATAGGCATGAAGAGATTACAAAATTTCTGCAGCGACTGACAGTTCACTTGATTTACTTTGACAGGTGACAATAAAGCCATAGACATTTGCTATATGAAAGACACACTTTTCCAATATTTTTGTTTGCCATGAGATTCTGGTACACCTATACCTATCATTTAATGAAAAGATAAACTAAACTTTTTCAGCACAACGAAAATCTGCTTTGGCGCGTAGCAATGCAACGTGACAACTGCAGTTCGGACTTCTTTATGCGTCCACTACACATACAATAAAATTCGAACTATCGCACATTTTTTCTTTTTAATTCTAATTCAGTAAAAATGTTTTTGAAACCTTCATTCAAAATTCAAAAGTTATTATCATATGACAGAACTTATGACCAGACTATGTACATTGAATAAAATATTTTTCTTTTTATCATCAAGCTTAGCAGTCTAATAAGTTACTATGACACTCGAGTTAATCCACATTCAGCACCATAGCCTCCCCTTCTACAAGGCCCTCTACAAATTTCAAAACGTCACTTAACCCTTTTAGCACCAGTTCTTTTGTTTTTGAGAAGATGTACCCAAATTTTTATATTAATTTAATTGTAGTCCAGTCGTTTGGTACAAATTAACGTGGTTACCTGGAAAGTGTTCCGGGAGTTTTGAAAATTGGTGATTAAAATAGATTTTGCTATGCTCTCTGTTAGTTAAGTGTGATTGCCGCGCTCGTTGCGAAATTGGAAAAATGCTGCCTTAGAGAAGATTTTTGATCGTTACATTCTTTCCTATTTCGTCGTTACAGCCAAATGACGTTCACTGCTGGACAAAGGCGAGAGGCCTTTGGGTTTTCCATAGGTTTTTCATAATGAACAGTCCTGCGCTGCCCGCATTCAGGTTCTTCCCGCGACCTTTACCAGATCGTCGGTCCACCTAGAAGGAGGCCTGCCCACGCTACGTCTTCCAGCCCGTGGTCGCCACTCAAGAAATTTTCTGCCCCAACTCTGTCTGTCTCTACGAGCTATGTGTCGCGCCCACTGCCACTTGATTTTAGCAATTCTGCGTGCTATGTCGGTCACTTTGGTTCTCCTGCGGATCTCCTCATTCGATCACGCAGGGAAACCCCGAGCATAGCCCGCTCCATCACCCTTTGGGTGACCTTGAGCCTTCTTATGAGGCCCACAGTAAGCGACCACGTTTCAGAACCTTAAACTTTCCTATTTATTTCACGACTAGCTTTTGCCTGTGGCTTCACCTGCGTGAAATTTAGTGTCACAGATCGGCATAAATTATAGCCTATATGTTAATCTGGGTTACAAACAAAACAATAATATTGTACAGTTTCAACAAAATCCGTTGAGTACTTTTTGCGTGAAAGAGTAACAAACCTGAGACACAGGAATCTTCCTAGTTCAGGTATCAACCCACCAACATTCTTACTTTTTGTTTTTCCTGATTGTTTGTTATCATAATATTATCTGTTATGTTGGTGAGAAATAAACATTACTTTATTTTAAACTTCCAGACATCCAAACTTTCGCATTTATAATATTAGTAGGATACAATTATGTAATGTAGAAACAAACAAGACAAAAAAAAATGTATACTTCAGCAACGCGAATTTTTTTATACTTTAGCATATTTAGGACACCCGGCAGCGTGTCCTGCCATGATCAAAGAAAAAATAACTCGCAATTTAGCAGGTACATTAATTTGACTGTTTCACAACTCTAAATCTATTTAACTTACATTACATGAAATTTATCACATTTGTCAAAGCTTCTTAGCTTGCCTATGTCCCAAAAATTATAAAATGAAAAAAGTAGTTGTCAAAAACCTTTTTAAGGCGGATTTTTTTCAATAAGGCGCGCGCGCGCGCGGCTGTAATCGAGGTCACAAAATTCGGAAAGAACATAGCGAAATCTATTTATTCACCAATTTTCAAAAATTCCGGAAAACTTTCCAAGTAAAATTAACAAATAACTGGACTATTTACTCGTTATTGAGCACAGAGACACAAACTTGGTTATTTTTCCAGAAAATTTATATTTAAGTGCATAAATGTAAAAATGGCTTCATAGTGCACAAAATTGGCAATAGGTGGCATAATAATGGTTACTTTTTTAGCGCCTAGTTTGAAATGTGATTGAACGATGACAACTAACAACAGTTGTCAGTTAGGTAAAATTTTATTTTAGTTGGAAAAAGACAAAAAGTGGTAAATGGGTTAACGTGTGGGGGCTGCAAAATCATGTTGTGACGTCACGCGCGAATATTGGAAATTTTTGAAAATTTAAAAATGTCCGTAAACTTCTCGAGGCTCTATCTTCGGTAATACTGGATGGATTGAGGTGAAATAAAAACTAGTGTAATGTGTATGATCTAAACTTTAAATTAAGTCATAATTTAACTTAATATTACAACTTATGCGTGTTGTCCATTTCATACGGCAATTTATCAATTCATCGATGGCAATGCAAGTTCCATTGCAGGCTCAACGAGAAAATTGCCAGGAGTTAAATTTGAATTGCGAATATCCTCTAAAGTAAGCTGAATCCAAAAAATACGTAGTATAAAAGGTTTGAATAGTTGAACCAATTTTCCTATTGCTGCAATAATAAAAGAAATTGTTATGTATCATATCGGCTGAACCATTTAAGAACCTAGTAAGGGACATGTTTTCAGATTTTCGTTTTTTATCATAAAGCTACATAATATTAAGGTACCTACCGAATACAAAGACAGAAATTGCGATCAAACAACTAGAAGCCTAAAAGGCAAGGGACTCCAAACCTAGTAACTACACCACAAACCCAATTTGACCATTTTAAAAAACCAGTAAGTAACATAAACCATTTCGAAACCTAGTAAGTGCATGAACATACTAGGTTTTATAATGGTCAATGTGCCTTACTGGGAAATGAAAATACGTGTCCACCCCCGATACCGACCATCACAAACCTAGCATCACTGGCAACACACACTGATCAAAGACTTTTGTCTTGAGACACTGCGGTATTTCGGACGTGAGAATATCGCGAAGCTTCCCGAACGCTGCCCAGCCGAGTTGGATTCGACGATTGACCTCTTTATCGAAGTTGGACCTACCTAACTGGACTGTTTGTGCCAGCTATTCATAATTGTCAACAACTTCGAGTATAGTGTCTCCAACCTTCAGAGGAGTGGGTACAACACGGGCATTTGACATGATTTTTATCTTGTCCATGTTCATTTTAAGACCCACTTGTTGAGAGGCTCTACTGAGGCCATCGAGCATTGTGCTTAGATCCTCTACGGTCTCAGCCATGACTACGATATCGTCCGCGAAACGAAGGTGGGTGATATTTATGCCGAATCCGCTCCAGTCCAGAAGCTTGAAAACATCTTCCAGGGCGGTGGTGAATAGTTTCGGACGTAGACATGGCTCAGAAGTGAGATAGTTTTTCAAGATTTTGTCGTCTTTTTTGAAGAAGAGTATCACCACACTTCTGTGCCATGCCATAGGCGTTTTTCCCTCGAGCTCTATCCTTTTACCGGCGTTCCGCCTGCTTTCAGAAGCTCAGCCGTGATTCCATCATCACCCGGTGCCTTGTTGTTTTTCAGCTGCTTGAGAGCCATTCTAATCTCGTACAGACTGATGTCCGGGATATCTTCGATGTAGTGTCGGGTCAATCTAGCTCTTGGCTCTCCGGCTAGATTTGTGACAGGTGTACATACAATCGTAGTTGTCCGTAGAACTTCTCAACCTCTTCCAATAACTCAGGCCACAACGAGATGTCTCTGCCATCCTCGGTCTTCAGCTTGGTCAGTTGGCTTTGGCCAACAGACAGATCCCTTGCGAACACTTTAGAGCCTGGTAATTTGGTACGCTCGATCGCCTCTTTAATACGATCTGTATTAAATTGGCGTAGGTCGTGAGTCAAAGACTTGGAGATCTGTCTGTTAAGATGCCGATACTGAGCAGCATCTTCAGAGGATTGCAGAACCAAGTTCCGTCTCTCTTCCATAAGTTTATTGGTGAGGTCAGAGATCTTTTTGGTTCCTTATGAACGACGGGTTTTAAAGAACTTAAACCCAGTCGTTTGGACAATTTCCACGATCCTGTCATTGTATCTATCCGTCCACATTTTCACAGTCTCCTAGGCATTCGAAACAATTTTGCAACTCGAGCTGAAAGGTTTCGGGGTTTTGGAGTTGGATGGGCGCTGGGTGGAGCGTAGACTTCATCAGTCGACGCCTCTCCAGCTTGGGTCTGATATTCAATGTGCCTCTTACCATTCGGTGATCACTTCCTGTTTTGACCGACCTATGGTAAGATTGAAATGGACCCTGACCCCAATAACCATTTTAAAACCTAGTAAGTACGCTCATACTAGGTTTCGATTCTGGTTTTTTCGAAGTAAAAAAAAAAAAGAAAACCATTTGAGTGTTAGTAAGGGCCATAAAACTTGCTATTTAAAAGTTAATTAATTAATTTATTGTAAAATATATAGTTAAATTATTAAGCTTCAAAATAAACATCAAAAAGTTTTCAAAAGTTTGAGTATACCAGTATGGTAAACGAAAATGTGTTTTTTCGCGCTCCTGTAAAATTTACTCCGCTGCTCTTACTAGGTTCTTAAATGGTTCAGCCGATATTTGATACATCGGTACAAGGCGGCAAAATATTCGGTTTTTACACAATTCGGCGTCCTAAGCCAAAGCCACGTGTCTTGTTTAATATAATTAATATCTCCAACTACGGCGGTGCTTGCTAAATTCCTATTTATGTCCTACAAGGTCAATTATAGATATACCAGCTCTAATACGTAACAATAACATCCTGAATGCACTTACAGGTCCTTGTGGTTACATGACTCTATTGTCCCCTCGTTGTAAGTGATAACGGGCAATCTAAATCCATCGTGGGACAGCAATTTGTCACCACCATTGACAGAATCCGTGATCAAAACTGCAATTGCAGACTCAACGATAAAATTGCTGTGAATTGTATTTAAATTAGGAATATCCTCCAGACAAACTCAGATTCTGCGGGTATCAAAAACGCCGATCCATTGTGAGTTGATATCTGTTGCGTGGTATTTGTTGGATAGGTAGGGGTCAGGTTATCATGGCCGCCCGTATGCCACTTTAACTCAATAAAGTCCCCTTGTGTACGGCATTAAATTTAATAGACGATGAAAGACCGCGGCCCTGCTTCCTGTAGGCTAACGGAAGGCGGCGATTGGCTCAATTGGGGAGGGTACCGGCCAATCAGCGCTCAGAACTAGTCGTTACAATTGAACGCTAAATCTCGTGACTTAGCGTTCACTGTTTATTCTATTTGCATCTATCAATTCGACTGTTTATTCTATTTGCACCTATCAATCATCATTGAGGTACAGCAGGTTGCAATTTTATTGGACCCTCAGAAAATATAGCTACTTTTATAGCTTCCTGATTCTTCAATTTGCATCAATCAATCATCATTGAGACTAAATGTTGCAATTCTGATATTCTACTTTTTAGCACCGGAAAACCAATCTGTGATTGTGTAAGTCTGACGAAGGCGATTATTCTATTTGCATCCATCAATCATCATTGAGGTAGAGCAGGTTGCAATTTTTTTATTGAACCGTCGGAAAATATCTGTGCCTTTGATAGCTTCATGATTATTCAATTTGCATCTATCAATCATGATTGAGGTTCAACAAGTGCAATCCTGTTTGGTGGAAGATTTCTCAGTATTTATTCAATCTGCATCTATCAATCATCATTGAGACTAAACTGTTGCAATTTAGTTCTTCTACTTTGTAAAACCGCCGGAAGATCAATGTGTGACTTTGTTGATCACTATTTATTCAATTTGCATCTATTAATCAAGATTGAGGTTTAACAACTGCAATCCTGATCTGTGATTTGTCTATTTATTCAATCTGCATCTTGATAGATGACCAATGAAGACTGATGTCTTCATTGGTTGCAATTTGCAATCCTAATCTTCTAGTTTATTGATCAATGGAAGTGTTCTTAGTGACCTCGTTATCTTGATCTTTATTCAATTTGGATCAATCATCATTGAGGTTCCAGATTACAAGGTGATCTTTCACTTTGTTGAAGCACCGGAACACCCAAGTGTGACTTTGTAAAGCCTGATGGCTGTTTATTCAATTTGCATCTATCAATCATGATAGAGGTTTAACAACTTCAATCCTGATCTATGATTTGTTGATCTGTGGGAGATTTGCTATTATTCTATTTATCAATCTGCATCTATCAGTCTTCATTGGTTGCTAATCTTCTAATTTGTTGATCTCTGGAAGATTTCTCAGTGACCTATATCTCAATATTTATTCAATTTGCATCAATCAACATTGAGCTTACAGATTGCAAGTGATCTTTCACTTTGTTGAAGCATCGGAAGACCCAAGTGCTTCTTTGTAAGCCAGGCTATTTATTCAATTACATTTACTTATCAATCACCAATGATGTGCAATCTCCATCTGTAATTTTGTTGATCGTTTGAAGATTTCTCAGTGACGTTGTTAGCTGGATAGCTCTTTATTCAATCTGCATTTGTGGGTAATAGATTACAACTGATCTTTCACTTTGTTGAATCTACGAAAGACTCGAGTGTGACTTGGTGACTTTTCTGAACGCTCTGGAAGATACCTAGATCTGTGACTTTGTAAGCTATAGACTTACATAATTCAATTTGCATTTTTATCAATGCAATTTGAAGAGACTTCTGCAGTTCAGAGATTATTTTTTTTGACTTATGAATGATGCACTTGATGTTTACTTACTTGCAATAAATAGTTAGTATTTGGATGTGTACATATTTATTTATATGCATGTAAAATAAATGCTTTATAATTTACAATTGCCTTATGACTAGGGACTTAAAAAGTTCATCGAACACTTAAAACTTTTTGATAAAATAAAGAACACTTAAATAAAATTAATAAAAACGATTTTCAAGCGGGCACTATCGTCAGTCATTAGAAACAAAAAGTTACGGTCCATCGTTACTCGTACTTTTGGTACCTAACATGAAAAAAAATATTTTTTCTCAGTGTCCAGCCTTAGAGATTGCGTAGGCAGTGGCATCTAGGCGTTTACAAATTTCAAATCACTACTTATTCGTCGATAAAATTTTCCAGGTTCCTGTTTTCTTCTGTACAAAAGCCTTACTTTAAAATTATTTTTAATTGAATAACATTAAAAATATAAATAATTATACAAAATCATTGTTTCCAAAAACATAAATAACTACAAGTATTAATCACTAACCTACTTATTGTACTTCTCAATCTTAGTTTCCAAGGTGCCAACGCCTTGAAGCTCGCTGATGATTGTATCTCCAGGCTGCAAGAACTCTGGAGGGTTCCTGAAGACACCCACGCCCCCTGGAGTGCCCGTGAGTATGATGTCACCAGGGTATAGAGTCATTACCCTGAAACAATCATCACCATCAGGTCATTTAGCATTACGGGAAAGGCTTACACTTCCCACGCTGGCTTGGGGAGTATACATCAAACGTTACTAGCGAGCGTGTAAAAAAATGAGATTAACGCCCGTATTTTCAAAAGATGCTAAAAAGAAAAGATGAGCTCTGTGATTGGTTGGTTCGTTTGTCACCCTGTGCGTCCACGCGCAATAGTAGACCTCATAGTAATGTTTGTGAATACGGGCGTAAATGTAATATGACGGATTGTACAGCGCCCCTAGCGGAAACGTTCAAGAACTAAAATTTTCATTTTTTTTAATGCGCTAACTAGTGAGGACCAGTGGCGGATTTACAGTTTTGCCGCCCGTAGGCTAGGGTGGGGTTGGATCTTTATTTAACTTTTATCTTCTGAAATTGAGTAAGCGTCATCTGAAATCTGCCGCCCCTAGGCCGCGGCTTGTACGGCCTCTTGACAGATCCAGGACTGGTGAGGACATTTAATTTTGATGTACTTAAACTCACACTAAGCCAGTGGCGGCGTAGCATGGGTTGGCACCCGGGGCGATCGAAGGATTGATGGTTCCCTATATTTGATAGTCTACATAGTGGTTCACGCGCTTCATATCAGAAGTCGTAGATTCGCATCTCCACAAAATATAATCTCGTGTGCATTAAAATATCTGTTTGTTACCAATCATCATCATCATCATTTCAGCCACAGGACGTCCACTGCTGAACATAGGCCTCCCCCAATGATTTCCATAACGCCCGGTTGGTAGCGGCCTGCATCCAGCGCCTTCCTGCTACCTTTTGGCCAATATTTCTGGATATTATGTAATGTATTTTATTAGAAAAAAATGATTCAATTATGTTTATTGGGAATATGGGGCTGTGGTTGAGGTCTATGAGTCAGTGTTCCATAGTCCAGTTTATGGTTTCAGTAATAAGAGAGTAAACCATCGACTTGGGTTTGATGATGCTCTAACTCAGTGGTGGCCAACCGGTCGATCCCGACTATGAGTCCAGTCGATCGTGGCAAGGCAAAAAATACTACATGATTGTGTACTAAACTATGCTGTTTCATTTAAGATTTCAATAAGTACGAGTGGTAGATCACTCAGGGCTTCGTTAGTAAATAGTAGATCTTATGTCTAATCAAGTTGGCCACCCCTGATCTAATGGGACTCGCCTCAGCTGTCGTTCCCTTTACATTGTTGTCTATATTAGGACAGGATAAAAGAAAAATAAACATTTAAGTACATAAAAAATATTTATTCCAATAACAACAAAATAAATGCTTTATAACACTGATATGTTACTAACTTATAAAAATAGAAAAATACATACTTATTTACATTTTACATGCATTGCAATACATGAAATTAACAATGAGGTATTTATTCGATAAGTGTGCCAGTATTTAAGATATTAATTTTATAATTATTTAAGTAACTTCCTTAAGCATAACGAATCATTATAATTATTACATTAAAGAAGCAAAACTCTTAAAACAAATACCTAAATATCTTGAAAATTAATTACATGCTTCATAATTAACTATAGTCTATCCAATATAGCTTGATTAGAATGACGGCTGTCAAACGAATGTGACTAGTGATGGGTATGTTTCGTACGGTTCACATAGATGTATCGATAAGTTTTCGAAAAAATGATATGAAAAAATGCACCCAATTTTTCTTCATATATCTTTATTCATAAAAATGACAATTATGATTTAAATTTAAAGAGAGTAAAATTTAAAATTCATGTCAAGGGTGTACAACCTAAGTCGTAGTCATTATCATCAGTGTTCTTCAGTGGTTTTTTCCTCTCGCTAGAGGGCGGTGGGCATCTCTTCTAGAGCAACGGTGCTATGAATACCCAAAAAATTACCGGTGATTGATTTCCGATGTTTGATTATTTAAGAATGAAATGTTTTTTGGTTTTTAATAGTGAACATTTAGAAAAACGTATAACTTGACTTAAATATGTTAAAAAATTAGTTAGAATTTTTTTTTGTTAAATATGTTAAAAAAATAGTTTTAATTTAAAATGACTTAAAAACTAAAATTTTAAAATTACTAATGATAAAAACTATTTACAAAATAAAAAATACTTCACCCCCAGCGCCGCAGTCAGGACAGGAATGGTGCCCAAAAGGCTGGCAGCATTGCCACGTTGAATGGCCAGGCTAATTCTCTGGCCGAAATAGCTGCCAGCCTTTTGATCACCGGTCACCTCGGTGAGCCTCTTTGCCAGTTCCTTATAAAAGGAACGAGCGCTTGGACCCCATGGTTTTAATTTAATATGACATTTGTCGATATGTCCCAACACTAACATTTTTGTAACTCCAGATAACCTTGTAGAGACGTCGTTAATACTCTAGCTTGATTTTTATAATTTCGAATTACTACTTATTGGTGTAATTTAACGCTGCATTTACACGAAATTATCATTTTTATTGGAAGCACTGTCGTCGAAAATATTGTTTGTAGGTCAGATGTGAATTATTTCTTGTCCGCCAATATTTAGCTCTCATTGATCGCTACTACAAAGTTATGTCGTTACTTTTGATGACAGCTGTCATTCTAATCAAGCTATATTGGATAGACTATAATTAAAATTCAATTTCGCAGAGATAGATCCAAAGTGACCCAACTCACATTTTACGTAAATATGCACGAATATTATTATTTTGTTTAATGGCTTCAATGGTGCGTATTTGAAGCACACTCCAATATCGAGCGTTAAAAGAGACGCAGTGAACAGTGGAATTTGACGTTTGCCCGGGGATAATTATTTCATTCTGTATTCTCAACTTTTACTAAAATATCAGATAGATCACTATGTTTCTATCTTGTCATTTGTTTTTAAAAGGGTGACAATCGACTACTTTTGACATACAACCCGGTCGAGTTAACTGCGCATCTGTCAGCCATGACGTCACATCGACGCTCTGGTACGGACGAAGCGGTAGGTGTGCGGGTGAGTGCGAGGGAGAGTCGTATTCCAGCGAGATGCGCAGTTAGCTCGATTGGGTTATACTCGTACAGTAGCGTCAAATAGTTTGTGACACCCAAAGTGGCCAAAAAGTTGACAACACTAGGGATGTTATGGATATTATGTAGTTTCGGTTATGGATACGGTTACGGATATAGGAATAGCATTATTCCGGTTTCGGTTACAGTTACGGATATCTGTGCTTTAGAATGCAATTTGCAATAGTTGTCCAACACGGTTCATTCATGGCCGCACACTTTACATCGAATAAAAAGTAATAAAAAAATAAAAATTGATACTAGATGGCATTATAAAAACAAACTATACAAAAAACAATTCAAACTGCCTACATCCGAAACTATCCGAAACTTTGAATCGGTTACGGTTACGGTTTCGGATATTTTTTTATTTCGGATATCCGAAAGTTTCGGTTACGGTTACGGATATCCGTAACATCCCTGGACAACACAACCTTATTCCAATTATAACAAAGACGTTGCGAATTATTGGCTACTTTGGGTGTCACGAACTATTTGACGATGACTCTACAGAGTGACTTTGAAATCTTTGGCATCCTTTTAAAATAAGACTACTCATGATACCTAGTACATTCCCCAAATATGAGACCAATCCAATGAGTTAAACTTTCAATATTTAAAATCTTGTAACGACAGCACAGCAAGCTTAATACTGTGGCATCTTATTTCGATGTATTAAGTGTTATTTTGCAATAAAATGTATAGGCTGATGTGCTGTCGACTGTACAATAGTTTTAAACTCTTTACAAGAGCACACTAATAGAAATACATAGTAAAAATAATTACAAAAATCTCATTGGATTTGTCTCATATTTAGGGAATGCACTATGTATCATGAGTTATGCACGTTTTCACCATCAATCCCTAATTTTTAAGTGACCCCTATGGTAACAAATAACAGGAATTTAGGGGTTACTTAAAAATTAGGGATTGATGGTGAAAACGGGCATTAGTCTTATATTAAAAGGATGCCAACGATTTAAAAGTCACCCTGTATAATCGAACAGCTTCTATTCCTACTTACAACCGCACTGATCGAATTTCACGACTCTAGTTTCCAAAGTGCCAATGCTTTGTATTTCACTGATCAGCTTGTCTCCCGGCTTGAGGAATTCCGGTGGGTTCCTGTGCATCCCAACGCCTCCTGGTGTCCCGGATAGGATGATGTCCCCAGGGTATAGAGTCATCACTCTGTGGAGGGAGGCGGGAGAAAATAAAGTAAAAAAAAGGATGAGGATTGTGATGGTGAAAAAGGTGGTGTATTATGGTTTTTATATCGCCTCATGCTTCATGCCGAAAGGTGCAAGATGGAGATACTTAAAAAACTTGTAACAACTACTTATAGTTGTTGCAATTCACGAAGGCGAATGAGCTTTACATGTGTGGTGGCTCGCTATTGCCCGTTTTTCAAAAGTTTTGACAGACATTACACTATCATTATGTACATGTACACGTACACACATAAGTAAAGCCATTCGTAAGTTGCAAGAACTATACTGTATGTAAACCCGTTATCGCAAATGAATGATTTAATTTGATTTATGTGGTGCATTTCCACTTTAAACACCGGTCGTAACACGTCTCCAAGTCTTTTTAACCGACTGCGCGACGTAAAAAAAGGTAGTGTGTAGTGTTTATGAAATAATTATTGTGGTGCGATCTGTGATATTATAAAAACGGCTAAGTGCGAGTCTTACTGGCGCATAAAGAGTTCCAACGTATCCGTACATTCAAGGTAAAATACAGGGTGGAAACGATAAGTGATTGTGACGCCTTTGTCATAGCATGAGATGGTACGATAACTTCAAGAATACTCACGAGGCCAGTCTAGCGATGACGTCAGGTATCTTGTGTACCAGTTGGCAGGTGTTGCTGTTTTGCTTCACCACGCCGTTGAGGGTACACTTGAAGTCCAGGCACTTTTCATGGCATGATGGTACGGTAACTTCAAGAGTACTTACGAGGCTAGTCTAGCGATGACGTCAGATATCTTGTGTATCAGCTAGCAGGTGTTGCTGTTTTGCATCACCACGCCGTTCAGGGTACGCTTGAAGTCCAGGCACTTTTCATGGTATGTTATGTTACGGTAACTTCAAGAGTACTTACGAGGCCAGTCTAGCAATGACGTCAGGCATCTTGTGTACCAGCTGACTTATTGTTGCTGTTTTGCTTTACTAAACTGTTCAGGGTGCACTTGATGTCCAGGGTACAGTTGATGTTCAGGGTACACTTGATGTCCAGGCACTACTCATGACATGTTTTGTGGTGACTTCAAGAATACTCACGAGGCCAGTCTAGCGATGACGTCAGGTATCTTGTGTATTAGCTGGCAGGTGTTGCTGTTTTGCTTCACCACGCCGTTGAGGGTACACTTGATGTCCAGGCATTGAGGGTCTTTGATCTCGTCTGCCGTGACGATCCAGGGTCCAATGGGGCAGAAGGTGTCCATGGACTGAAAGATAAATTAGATTCAAATAATTTATTAGTGTGTAAACTGTTTTCAGGGCGAATATACACGTCTAGCTTGGCCTATTAACTCTTCGAGACAACACATCGGCTAGTGTTGAGAAGAGGATGAAGAGGGCTCGATAAATGAAAATTGGCTTTTTATATTGGTGTAATAGGTGTTATTTCGCAACAAAATCGTTTGCCTAATTTAATTTTCATCATAATTTGGTCATTAATTTAATCTCCCTCCGATGCAAGATGTGCTCTTGTGCCTTCTATAATTTACTAGAAGATTGGGGGTTCCTTTTACACGGGACTATTCCCATCTATCGTTCCCAGCGCTGAAGCTTAGCCGCCAATAACAATCCAACAAGTAAAGGCCAAGTTTGTCCCGGGGAAAATTAAATTGTCATTGCCTCCGCAACAGAAAAAACAAACAACAAGTTACGTATCAACTTCCCTCCAGTACAAAGCGGATGATATGCTTATCTAGTATTAAGTCTTTGAATATTGCTATAAACGAATGAATGAAACATTAATGTGGAATGTGGAGTAAACCAACCTTCCCCAATATGAACTGGCCGCTATTTTTCTTCTTCTGCCAATCCCGAGCGCTGATGTCCTGAGCCACGGTGTACCCTAGCACGTAATTGTAGGCGTCCTTGGCGTCGATCATGGTGCATTCCTTGCCGATGACCACCGCTAGTTCCACCTCCCAATCTACACTCTGGAAAAAAGGTTTTGATAAAGGTTTTTAACTGTAGTGTCGATAGAAATAAATCAAGTGTAAGAACTCTTGAGTTGGAGTATTTAATAATGGAGGAAACTTGTGGAAGTAAGTAGATATCAGGTTTTAATTTCATTGTTTCTAGATAGGCTATTTATAGGGCTTTTATACTTATACTTTCCCATCATTCCCATACCTACTATGAATTATTGATATAACGTCTCCGGATAAAAAGTGGCGTAAAAACCTCAAGGTCAAGACACATTTTTCAGTCTTTTGTTCATTTCAAGAAACACAATTTATGGTTAAGATTATGTAATAATTTGAAGCTAAAATAGATGCTCATCCACTTGGAACTACGAACAGCTTGTGAGTAACAAAACTCTACAAGAGTTGGTAGTATTTCTAAATAAAAAATATCAGAATTAACAATAGACTCTACATACTCGTAGAAATTTCGAAGTACCTACATATTAGATAGAGCTATTTCACACGATATTATTGATCAGATCACGATCAATTGACTGTGATTTGATTGATTGATAATAATGATAGGGCGAGGCGAATCGTGTGTCTGAGTTGATTTTCAGCTAACCTTTATTCTTTTGTAAACAATGTACTAGCAGTCGCCCGCGACTTCATACGCGTGGACCCCGTTTTACACCCTTCGTAGGGGTGGACTTTCGTAAAATTCGTTGACTGTCTACGCTCTATAAGGAACTAAGTTTGTGTGTTATAGTTTCTGAGATTGAATCAGTGAGTGGTATTTCGTGGTACTTCTTTATTCTCTTGGGCATAATGTAATGATTTTAGGTAGGTACTAATAAACATTCAACATTGTTTCTAGGCGATTCTTTAAGATATCCGCATGACGTAAGATTAGCAAAAAATTACACGCTGTGACCCCACTTTACATGTGCGAAAAATACATAATACCTTCTCATATAGGTAGGTAAACTACACTCGCGAGCAAAAGTATGGAATCACTTACATGAAGTTGTTTCCACGCGATCTTGTGTACTAACGAATTTGTTAGTAACAAAAAAAGTGACACCATTTTAAAGATTAAACTTTTAACTTTAAATTGATACCAAATTCATTTAAATCACACCACTATTTAAAAAGATATCCATGCTGATGTAAATAAGTAAGGAAAAATACATGAATCAACTGTTTTATACGTCGCGAGTTGCGGTCTATTTACCCCTATGAAAGCACGTGTTTTCGGATTTTTTTTTTCACACGTTGATCCATACATATCTCCGCTTCTTTTAACACTTTACCTGGGATTCTACACCTTTAGAAGCAGCACAAATCGTTGCACTATCGCAAGAAGGGCTCAGCCAGCGGGCTGTCGCACGTCAGCTCCACATAAGCCAGTCCTGGGTTTTGAAAGTTTTAAGACGCTTTCGGGAGACTGGTAGCTTTATCCCGAGACCAAGTTCTAAACAGCGCCGGTGCACATCGCAGAGGGAAGACCGTTTTTTCATGTCAACCTCTCTATGAAATCGTTATTTGACTGGTATCAACGTCCAGCAAGAGCTCAGAAATGTTCGTAGGATAGCTGTTAGCGAGTGGACAGTTCGTCTAAGACATAAACAATAGAATTTGACTCCAAAAAGACCTGCCACAGGCTCAAAACTGACGGCAGGTCACCGACTAGCACGCTTTCAATTAGCTCGCACTTATTTTGATGGGAAGGCGAGTAATGGAAGCGAGTTTTGTTCTCCAATGAATGCAGACTGTGTTTGCAGTGCAGCAGTCGAAGAGGTCGGGTCTCCAGGCGGCCTGGGGAGCGATTTGTGCAGTGCTGGTTCGCTGAAACAGTGGCTAATGGGGGTGGCTTGCTCGACTTCCCATCGAGATGTGTACGAGCAAATTGAAAGAGTGCTTATCGGTGACCTGCCGTCAGTTTCGAGCATGTGGCAGGCCTTTTTGGATACAAATTCTATTCCTTATGTCTTAGACGAACTGTCCACTCGCTAACAGTTATCCTATGAACATTTCTGAGCTCTTGCTGGACGTCGATACCAGTCAAATGACGATTTCATAGAGAGGTTGACATGAAAAAACGGTCATCCCTCTGCGATGTGCACCGGCGCTGTTCAGAACTTGGTCTCGGGATAAAGCCACTAGTCTCCCGAAAGCGTCTTAAAACTTTCGAAACCCCGGACTGGCTTATGTGGAGCTGACGTGCGACAGCCCGCTGGCTGAGCCCTTCTTGCAATAGTGCAACGATTTGTGCTGCTTCTGAAGGTGTAGAATCCCAGGTAAAGTGTCAAAAGAAGCGGAAATGTGTATGGATTAACGTGTGAAAGCAAAAATCCGAAAACACGTGCTTTATAGGGGGTAAATAGGCCGCAACTCGCGATGTATCAAACAGTTGATACATGTCTTTTTCCTTACTTCTTCACATCAGCCGGGATATCTTTTTAACCCGGCGAGGATGTGGAGGGGTCAATTTGACCCTACCCTTCATATTTTTGTGTACAGATATTTATCCCGTAGCTGTATGTTGTTGAACGTCTCAGTAGCTGGAGTAATTGAACTCTGCTCTCCTTTGCACGCCACTAGTGAGTCAACCGTCGCCGGTGAAAGAAAATAGACGTGCACAAACGTAAAAATGACAAAATTTTGCCAAAACCATATTGCTCTATTTTATTAACAATGAGCTGATTTGTACCTGTAAATACTAATTATGAATATTTAATGATATAAAATGCCGATTATCAGAAAATACTAATTAATATTATGAAATATGATGAAATTGCTTTTTGTTACAAGATTACTCAAATTTCACTATTTTTTTAGACTTTTAGAATAGCTCTATTATCTAAACATGTATAGGGGTATTGGTGAATTTTTCAATATAAATCTTTTAATTACTAACTACTAGTTAAGTTTCTTGATAAATATTTTTTGAATTACCGCTTAGTAGGGAAAAATCTACAAATCAAATACAGGGTCATGAAGACCCTCCACATCCTCGCCTTATACTTTTTGTACCACATCCTCGCCGGGTTAAATACTGGTGTGATTTAAATGAATTTGGTATCAATTTAAAGTTAAAAGTTTAATCTTTAAAATGGTGTCACTTTTTTTGTTACTAACAAATTCGTTAGTACACAAGATCGAGTGGAAACAACTTCATGTAAGTGATTCCATACTTTTGCTCGCGAGTGTATGTTGTATTATAATTACAACATGGTAAAATCCCAAACATGCTTAGCGTGAGTAGTGTGGTTTACTTGTTGGGTAAAATAACGCCAGCTGTGCCCAAAAGTGAGTAAGTATTTAAACTTAGGTATTCGGAGTATGAATCGCGTGGCAGGTCACCTATGCGCTGGACTGACTAAGTAAAATCAGCAGTGGGAAACCGCGTATCTGAATGCACCAGGCAGTCAGCCAACAGGGAGAGATGGCGGGAGATCGTGCGGAGAGCTGTATCCGCCTCTACAACCGACGACAACGCCTTAAAACCGCTCTGCCAAGAGCAAAACGAATAAGAAAAATAATGGTCATTGACGTGAGGGTCAAAGTATTTTTATAACATTAAAGATAATAAAATACCCGCAGATCTATATCAACCATGATGTACCTGATGCTGTTGATAACAATCTTTGCAGAATCAACGATATCTATTATTAAGATTAGCAACATGCAGGACACATAATATCCACAACAATAAGTATTCATGATGCAAACCGTGCCTTCATTCTCTTCATTTCCACCTACACTATGAATTACGATCTCAAATTGCTTCTGTAATTGACCCCAATTTGTGGGCAGCTTGGGTCAGAGGGATCTTCGTGAATCACGTCAGAAAATTTTGACCTCATCGTTATGGGACCGTTTAGACTCTCCGACACTCCGAGTGTATTGCACGTGTCAGTATTTTGTTTAGTTTGAAACAAATGTAACTTTGCCTAGGGTGAAGAAAGATGTATTAGTTGTTCCAGAGTAGTGATTAAGAAGGAGTTTAACGAAGAAATGAGACATTTGGCGTCCCGATCTAGAGTCAATAGGGACGTGGGAGACCTATTGGAATCGGGACACTGTCAACGGCTACGTCTCATTGTTACTGATTTATTAGGTAAGAGTATAGTAAACATGGTTTCAGCCACTTGGCAACATAAATACCTAACTTTTAACTGACATATCATTTGATATTATCTCCGACAAGTAGATAAAGATTACGTAAAATGCAGTCCTTCGTTAAATACGAAGTAAATAAGATTTAAAGGCTTACAGTAAGCAAAAGTTAAAAATTGTCTAGTTACCTACATAGCAAATAAGACCTTGAAAGCTAGAACAGTGACTTTCCATTTTGTGATGGTCATAGAGTGGATTCTTGGATTCACAATATCTGCTGTTTAATTTCTACAGCCACGTCACATCTGTCGATAAATTATAAGAATAAAAAAAGGAAATTCACCTGTGTGATTTCAGTCCTCAACTTCACAGCGTCATTAGGCCCAATAATCGCGCTGGAGAACTTGCTGAAGATCATCGGCACCTCTGGTGGTGTTAAGTTCTGTTCTTTGCAGTGGTCCAGATAGTTCAGGCCGACGCCAATCACTTTATCCTGGTTTGTGATGGGAGCCTCCAACCTGATTCCACTTAGGGGCACCCCTTGAGGCTTTTTAGCCTTTATTCTGTAAGGTTAAGGTTGGTTTTAGGTTGGCCTAATGCTGAAGAGAAACTGTTGTAACTCGTGTCATATCAACGCAATATCTAATGAAGCCACGATAGTCGAACGGTGAAGGGGTCGGACTGGCTTCGTGGTCCGGGGAACGCGGGTTCGGTCCCCGCCGCCGCTCGACTATTGTGGTGAGTTCACTCGTGATACAAGCATTTAGCTTAGTACGAGGGGCTAACGGGACTATTAGTAATTTGTGCAATAACAAATTACTAAAAGTGGGAAAGAGACTATTCCTAAATTGCGGTACCAACAGTACCCACAACCCAGAATCTATTACGATCTTCAGCTTGGCCGCAAATATAACTATCCAGTAAAGGTTGAATAGTCATGGACATTTGGCCAATAAATCTATCTTACAATATTATGTTGATCTTTTTAAATAAAAATCGCAAAGAAAGGTATGTATAAAATTGTCCTGTATGCTACAGGAATCCTTATTTATACTTAAACTAGCTTTCCGCCCGCGGCTTCGCTCGCGTGGAATTTTGTTTGCCACAGAAAAACAATATCGCGCGCGTCCCTGTTTCAAAAACGGGATTAAAACTATCCTATGTCCTTTCCCGGGACTCAAACTATCTCTGTGCCAAATTTCATTAAAATCGGTTCAGTGGTTTAGGCGTGAAAGCTAGAAGTATAGATATACATAAGAATAAAAAATAAACAAGTGTTGACTAGTGTTAATAGACTAAATTAATTCATATCAACATAGTAATAAAAATAAGGTCAGAGAGACTGATACTTCATTAGAGCATTGTCAGTAAACCTTCTATAAAACTACATTATACAAAAACTTTAATAATCATGAATACAAGTAGGCTAATGCATTCCTGTTTTGAACTAAAAATTAATAGTAGTAGTAGTTCTAAAAAATATTGCAAAAATTGTACCACTAGTTACTAATTTAAACAACTTTTATTTTTGAGTAAAATAAGTTTATATTTTTATTTTGTTTAGAGTTAAGTTTGCCTTAGTTTTAAAAAAAAAATCTGTTTATTGTAAATAAAGTTCTTACATAAGGGAGATACTTAAATGAAGCTGATTTTTATAAAGCTTACTTTTTAATTAAAATTATTTTTGGAGTAATGCAGACCTATAGCTTAGCAAGGCAAGCTACAAAATAAGGTTTGAAGTCTGAGATAAAGTTGTAAAAACATTGTAATTATTTTTAATAGCAAATTGAAGTCATTTAGGTAGGTTTCTTTAATTATAATTTATTTTAATGCCATAAATAAAATTCATATAAAGTTTTTTGTTGTAGTACATTTTTTCATACTAGATTAGTGTAAGTATTATTTGATGCCCTTGCATGTGTTTTACCTAAGCAATTTAATCAATGTGTGATGCAAAATTACTCCAAACTCAGCTATTTTAATAAAACAAGAAGTTAATAACGAAAGTTATTAAATAAAGAAAGTTTTTTAACAATATTATTGTTAAAGTGACAACTTTCTTATCATCAGTTTTGCTATTATAAATGTTTCTTACCTAATGTATCTACATTCAAACAATATCTTACTGAAATTAATTGTGATATCTTGTTTGCTACTGATAAGAATCTGAACGATCTAAGATAATGCATACTGTTGTCTATTGAATAGGCAATATGACTAAAGAGTATGAAAAACAAGTGGTTACTTGCGATGGAATTACTCTAATACTTGTCTAATACAAACTTAAATTAATCTATAAATACAAATAGTAGCTAGAACAATAATCTATCTATCACTAATTCAAACTTAAGGATAATACTTACTGAGAAATCCTTTCTACAGCACAATCCAACTTCAGGATGTCTACCAACTTCAGAGGAAGGGACCCGTCAGCTTTATTCAGGTCTACTACGTCGTCTCCCTCTATATAACCCGCTCTAACCTCGTCCGGTTTGGTGTTGTAAGTAAACTGTACGAGCTTCATATTTCTAGCCTGTGTAACTGAAAAGCACCTGACTGCGCTGAACGGCACACCGATATTGGCGAGTTCTTTACTTATCAAACGAGTTTTTATTGACGATAACGCGCGACTAAACGCCCAAACGCTTCCAGTCATGATCAAGGTTATACCGCGTCACTATTCCTATGAATTACGTAAACAGTTATAACTTACGTAACAGGCAGCGGCGCCGGTAAATGTTTTTCAACCGGCGAGTGAGACCTTGAAATTAGCAATCTAATAAGAATTCTGTTTGTTTTTCTCGCGCTAGCACGAATTTTCAAAAAGTACGCAAATTTGACAACTTTTGACAGCCAGCTGATTTTTGTAAACAACACGCGTTCACTTTATGAAAATTCTTATCAAAATATTCAAAAGTATTTAAATAATTTAAAAACATAAAATCCATTTTGACATTAATTTATCAATGTCATAAAACTGTTACAATATTATTTAATCAACAACAAGCAATGTAAGCACTTCATGAATACTTAAAAATGTTTGATAAGAATTAACGGACCATGAACGCATTCACAACTGAAAATTTATTGTCGCAGCGCTTCGAGCAGTGAATGGAGAGGGTATACTAACTACGAGCTTGTTTCGAAATCTGGCCATAAAAGAGTTAAGAGGCATTTTTTCTCAATATTTAGCTACAGTAATAGTGTATAATAGTATTGTAGTAGGTCAAATAAATTACAATAAGAAAAACGGCCACCATTCCTATGAGCAGTAGTAAATGTTTGAATAATAGACAACGCTTTCACTAAATTCTAAAATTTCGGATTGAACTTAGTACCTAAAGAGCATTTAATTAATAAAAATAAGATGCTTCAATGGATAATTTCCTTAGCTTGGTACTTGAGTCTTGAACTACTTGATTCAAGTAAGCCTCATCAATAAAATACAGCTTTACAGAAACAAAATATTTATTACTAACTATAACTAACCAAAGCAGCATTACACATAGTAAACAATGCCACAGATCAAACAAGGATAAAATCAATTTCTCTGAATAGGTTTCTTTCTTGTAATTACAAACTCTTCTCTGGTGTGGTACGGGGCATACGGATCATCAACATAATACTTTGGTTTTCTCCAGAACTTCGTGACCATTTTGTCTAGTAAAGTGCTCTGTGTTGCGTTACAAAACACATGTTGCCTAAGTCGTCTTTTCTGGGCAGGGGACTTCTTCCACAATCTCTTTTGCCTACCAACTTTAGTCCGGATCCAACCACCCCAGTGCAGTCTGAAGAAACGCTTGATAACAGACTTCGAAGACTTTCTTTTCCCTTTATTGAGACTGAATTTAGTAATACTCCTGGATGGAACTTGCACTATGTTCTTAGAAATATTCAGTACTGTCTGGTTATTCAATAGTGAACTATTGCCAATAGTTTGGCTTAATCCTAAATGCGACAGGGTTTTGCAAGTGGCAAAACTTTTGCAGTCATTGCGAATCCTGGCCGCATTCAAATATGGAATCGACAGAGGCCGAATAGCTCGTACAGCTGAAAAAGAAATAAAATAACCTCCAAACAAACCGTCACAAACAAGTTATCAAAATAAAGACAGAATTAAATAATTTAACCACTGTCACTACATCACAGGATTTAATAAAGTGTATTTCAGTTGTATAAAGCAAGTAAATAAACAAAATAAATACCAAAAGCTGCACAACGAAACATTTTGGAAAAAGGTTATTTCATTTTTTTTTACTTGCTCGTAGTGATGTAGCTTATCTTATTTATTTACAGAATCGAGAAAAAGATGTCAGTCGATTCCCGCTTGGACTTGTCATAGATTTTTTCTGTTAAAAACTTATGGACAACATAAAAACTGGCTGGCGATCTAGATTTTATTAAAATTCGTTGGTTTCAGAAGCACAATAATTATTATCTGATTAATTTGTTTTCAGGAGAAATAATTTATAATCACAATCCACAGACAATGTGGATTCCCATTTCGTTTGAAGCACTATTTGACATTAACTCTGCAGTCTGTGGTAAAAATTCTTCAGTCTCTGATTTTTGACAGCCCAAGTGGAAAGAGATTCAGTGCCGAAAATGTACAAATTTACCAACCATTTAACAAATGCCCACTTGGTTTTGGTACGTATTTATGTAGTTTCATGATTTTCAGTTGTCTTGGCTGAACGCCGTCAGTGTTTTTTATTCAAATTGTTACTTTGATACCTTTCACCAAGTGTCCGTGTTTCGTATGTTTTGATGGTTAACGCAGTTTATTCGCCAAAAAATCTCATGTTTTACTTGAAAACTCGTGTGTAAGTGCTGTAATTTGGGAGTAGGACCGAAAACATAAACACAGGCCTTGATATTGTTGTCCCTTACATAACATTGGTCGGACGTCATATTCGTAAATAACCTAAAATTGTTTTCCAACTTTGCGGTTGATAGCTGTATTTTACAATAAATAAAACTCCCTGTCGATATTTGTAAAGTTTTCATTTTTATGACTCTTAATTTGAACTTTTCTGTAATGTTTACCATACAGGCCTTGAAATTGGGTTCAATCCAATTCTTACTAGCCTTATCTTGTTACTAACACTGTGACTTGGCGACAAATGCAAATCACGAATAGTATGTATGACTGCAATGTAAACTTAGCTGTAGGAATATAATAAAAATTGTGTTGATAATATTGCCAAAACTCATTCCAGTTTGATTTTGTTTATCAAATTGATTAATTAAATAACTTTCAAGTGGCTAAAATTTACATTTAAGTTTACAATATATTTTTAGCCTCTACACCTTAGTTGTTAAGACTTTCAGGTCTCACAGACCACTTGCATATTGCATATATTCTGTAGTGGATGGATCCCTGGGTGGGTACAGGATGTTTATTTACTTATTTCAAATAACCTTCCTTCTGGCGCAGTCGGGTAAAAATAAACTTCTATACTATAGTGGTTTTCCATTTCCCAGTTCCCAAAGAAAGAACTTCAGTTTGCATAGACCCCCTCAAAAAGACTGCTATCTTTGAAAGGTCAATGCAAAGTGGTAGTATAAATATCTTTGGACAATCTCACACAGCGCCATCTAGCCCCAAAGTAAGCAATTAATATGCTTGTGTTATGGGTGCTAGCTTAACGGATATACTACTTGTATACTTTTTTTTAAAATACATACATATTATACATATAGTAACACCCAGACCCGTCACAGAAATTAAAATTCATCATTTCAATTTCTGCCCGGCCGGGAATCTAACCCGGGACCTCTCGGCATAGTAGTCCGTTCTGAACCACTACACCAAACGGCTGACCTAAAGTAGTCATTGGACCAAGAACCTTGATACCTACTTTGGGTATCACTGGTACTGTATATTCTATAACTTTTTTATCCAATCCCCAGGTCAGAAAACAAGTGGGCGACGGATCATGCGCGGCCCTAATCGTGATGCGGGCGCCGCGCCGCTTCGCGCACTACGACAACAAGTGCCCCCCCACGCCGCCGGCCCCCCCGAAGTCCCGCAAGATCCTGTGGGGCACCATCGGGGCCACGGTGCTTACGGGCGCTGCAGTTGTGTATGCCAAGTATGTACAGATTAACTTATGATAGATATGGAGTTTGATCACTCAATAACTGGAAAGGAGAGGAAGACACTGTCTTTTCTTCGTCTCTTCTTCATGTACTATCGGCAACAGTATTAACTGCCCATTGCCAGTCATCTCGTTCTATCGCAAAAAATCACCATTTGATTAGAGCGAGAGCAAAAACGGAAATGGATAGTTAACTGTGTGGCCGTACATTATTTTAGAAATTATTAATTGCATTTCTCTTATCTTGGTAGTCTAGTTTTGAATAAACCTATAAGCCTTCCTAAGTAACTTCCTTCTTGCAAGCAAGTCTTGATAGGCAGACAAAAAATATGTGACCCTATAATCCCCTTCAGAAGTGTGGAACAGTGGAGCCCTTGTAAGATAGTTTCATTCACGATTCTCTGATTGATTTCTAGAATGATATTTTCTACAGTTTTATGTGTATAGTCTGGTCTGTGAGCACGTAGAATTTTGTCCAAAGACCCTCGCACACTCACTGCGGGCGCCCGTCGCACAGACGCGACAGCAATATAATTACGCGCGAGCGATAAGGATGGGTAGCTTGGGGTCATTGGACAAAATTCTACGTGGTCACAGACGTGGCTTTAGATAGGTTTTATTCATTTTATTTGGTATACAAAACAGAACAATATTTGGATTGTTAATCATAAAACAATTTGACAATAAATATTTAGTTTTTTATCATTTCATCAACAATGAAGAATGTTCACTAATTTTGTTTTTTAGCTTTCTGTATTCTCTGTTAAAAATAAAAAATACACGTGAAAGAATTATTTCGATACGTCAATTAGTTTCCAAGATATTGAATTTTAAAAGTGCGGGCGGCGGCCGGCCCGCCATTTTATGCGCGTGACGTCATATTACAACGACTGGCTGATATTTGTATGGGTGGAATCTTGCAAACTGAATTAAGACCCACTTCCAGGCAACCGATTAAGCTGAAATTTCGCAAACACATGTGATTTGGATGACCATGCAATATTATGATGACATGGAGCTGATCTGATGATGGAGCTGGAAGGTGGCCATAGGAACTCTATAATAAAACGATTTAAATGCATCGAGTTTGGGCTCGTTCGTTTTGTATTGATGAGTATTTTAATTCTATATAGTAATCGGGGTCTAATGATGGAGCTGGAAGGTAATTCGCAATAAAACGACACAATCGCATCAAGTTTGGGTTTGGTTCAATTTTAATTTCTGTGATGGGTCTGGGTGTTAATATGTATAATAAGTTTGTATTTACAAAAAAAAAAATTTAAGTATGTTTATATCCGTTTTCTAGTGAGCGGACGCTGTGAATGTACGTCACACGGGGTCACGTGACCGTCGGCGGGACTCAATATCTAAGCGAACTTTGAATGCCTATAAAATCATAACTACTGGGTATTTTTGAATGAAATAAAAACTAATGTATTTGTAAATGTAAAAGCTTAACTGTAACATAGGTTTCAAGTGATTTTGCATACCTAGTAACATTCTCAATTCACAGGAGCAGTCCAGATGCCCGTAACTGGCTGGAGTCAAACGTCCCTTGGGCTAACGACTTCGTGGCACTCGTGTACCAGGAAAACACCACCTACTGGAAGTTCACCGTCAACCAGTTCAATAGAGCCACCACTTGGGTCGGCAACTTTATGTTTGGAAAGGTAAGACTTTTAATAGACTAATTTCCTAAAAAGAAACTTATGCCCGTTTTCACCATCAATCCCTAATTTAAAATTAAATTTTTAAGTGACCCCTTTGGTAAAAATAACAGGAATTTTGTTTACATAGGGATCACTTAAAAATTAGGAATTGATGGTGAAAACGGGCATTAGTCCGTCAATCAATCAAAAAATATGTATTGGACACAATCATGTATTTTTATTTGACAATCAAACAAGTAATTACGAAGTTAAAAATTCCGTGTGACGTCACAAAGTGCTACACTTTTAAGCGCGCCTTGACGTCACGGAACACTTCTTTTGAACTTAGGCTTTATCTCTTTCAAGTGTTTGAACAACCAATCTGATTTCATTATTTCCACATCTCTCCTTGGTGGAAATAGTCTTAATTGCTGTACAAAATCTGTAGGAGAATCGCGTTTTTATCAGACCATGAAAAATAATTATGTCAGTTGACTAAGGTGTCCACTCCATTATGTTTTTTTTAATCTGTTATACTCAAAAACTAAACCAAGTCCTTTCAATTTGCAGGAGGGAGTCAGTCCACTAGACTTCAAACAACAATCTGAACAGAACATAGAAGAGGATGCAATTAAAGAACTAGCTAAGAAACCCTATCAGTGTGAGTTGCAATCATTTTAAATTTTCTGGCTTATAGCTACTCCAAAACTAGAGGTCTAGTTCTTAACTGGGCCAGTGCCTGAGGCACGGGAGGGGTGACATTGACATACACTCAACATCAAATAAATCGCACCTCCCGCGACAAGCACTTTCAAACGTATGCATCCCCACTTCCCACCAATATTGGCATCATTTAAAAGCCTAGTTCTAAACTTCAATTCATTAAAGGAAAGGTTTTTACCCCAAAAATGTATCTTTAGAAGGATCCAGTCACTTCTTCAAAAAATTGGTAGTTACGCGTGAGCCAACTTTTATGGCTATAAAACTGTTAAGTTGCACTATCCATCTGTTAAAGAGGACACGTGAGGTGAGCCCAAAGTGAGGTCTTTTTTCAAGTCACATTTATGGTATAATTATGTTAATCATTTATTAAGAAATTAAATGTGTTTTTAAGGATATTTATTGGGCTTTCAAATAACACCAATATTATTGGGTCAGAAGAAAATCTTTAAAGTTCGCGTCGCGGAAGGTGCGGTTTAAGGCCAGCCAGCAATCAAGAATTCACCAGAAAAAATCACCAGCCTGTGGTTGGTTGTATTTTGATATTTGTACCAATCAACTTTTGAATTATAATAGAATTTATACTAACCTCAGTTAAATTATCATTATTTATTTTAACTAATATACACTCGTAGACATAACTGCACATGCATCAATCACGCTTATGTCTGATAAGAATTATCAGTATTTTTTGGTTGCAATAACAACAAACTGTTACAAAGATATTATTTGGGTTGAAGAAACACAAAGTAATGAAATCATATCACTAACATCGCTCAAATATTTCGAGATTTATTCATTTTTAATGAATAGGACATAAAGAGTAAAGACATGTACAAGTCACCGAAAAATAGTGAATTCGGTCAGATTATAAACTGACGTAACTTAATTCACTCTTAGTTTACAATCTCACGCGTCATATTATAAACTGACAGAGTTCACAATTTCACATTGAAAATGCGGCCAATTGTTGAATTAGCTCCTAAAAACATTATGTAAACTAACTATAATGCACTAAGACTAGAACAATTCATTATTGGTGTGTAACTAACAGCCATAACTTCTCGTGTTGCCTAACAGTGCCACCGCCGAAGTTTGAACCGCTTTACATAGAAGAGAAGAAGATTGAAACGCCTGAGGTTGAGACTCCCGGTTAGTATATTTAACCCTTATTGCTTACACAATAAAGTCCATTGAGTTACAAGCCTGTTTCATTTCATGTATGGTGTTAGAATTACTTATATGGCCCCCTAAGAGCACACAAAAGGTCTTGATGTAAAGCTATAAAAAGGCGCCTCTTTTTCGACAAATCTTCCTAGTAATTTTACTTTCGCAATTTAAGGACGTAGCACATTTATCAACCCGGAAAGGTATCGTAACCGTATCAACTCGAGGCAGTCAGTGTTCTTTGTATGAAACTCCATACTGCAATGCACACTTATCCGCACCGTAACTTAAACGCCTCGCATTTGACAGCTTGCGAAAGGCGATACGGCGTTGAGCCCTTTCCGAGTTGATAAGTTCGCTGTGACCTTTATCGTACTAAATGATCATATTGGTAAATATTTACTCTATATGATGCTTAGTTTGTCTCTATGAGGATAATTTTTGGTAAATAACCTTCTTTATCAATACTCAATCATTTATTTCTTACATAATGAACTGTGGAGCTATTATGTTATAGTTTTTGCAAGGTTTTGATAACATTCTACTTTTCAACACCAAAAACTACATTAAACACAGTCTGCATTCAAAATCATAATAATTTTACTGTAATTTCCAGCCACCCTCATCCAAACAGAGAAGTGTGACCCCCAAACGCCTCCCCCAGTGAAGATCACAAAAGACATGGTGGAATTGGAACACGATATGCATGAGAACACCAAGATAGCTGTCGATAGCTTCAAGGCAGCCACTAACTTCTGTACGGAGTACAACAAGGCGCTGTTTAAGGTTGGTGGATATTAGACCTTATTTACAAATCTTTAGGGTGATATTTGAATATGCAGGAGAACACAATTGACGGTTTCAAGTTTCAAGGCCACTACTAACTTCTGTAGGAGCTGTATAAGGTTGGTGGATTTTAGGCCTTATTTTGTCCCAGTTAAGGGAGGTTTTTGAATGGAATAGTTTAGTCACGATAAGCATGAGAACACCAAGATAGCTCTCGATAGCTTCAAGGCAGCTACTAACTTCTGTACGGAGTACAACAAGGCGCTGTTTAAGGTTGGTGGAGTTTAGACCTTATTTGGTCACTGTTAAGGAAGGTTATTGAATGGTGAAGTTGGAACATGATATTATGCATGAAAACACCAAGATAGTTCTCGATAGCTTCAAGGCAGCCACTAACTTCTGTACGGAGTACAACAAGGCGCTGTTTAAGGTTGGTGGACTTTAGGCCTTATTTTGTCACAGTTAAGGGAGGTTTTTGAATGGTGGAGCTGGAACATGATATGCATGAAAACACCAAGATAGCTGTCGATAGCTTCAAGGCAGCCACTAACTTCTGTACGGAGTACAACAAGGCGCTGTTTAAGGTTGGTGGATTTTAGACCCTATTTTAATAGTTTTAAAAGTGGTTTTTGCATGGAGTAGTTAGGCCATGATATGCATGGCAATACCAAGCTAAGTTTGGTGGATTTTCAGTCTTATTAAGGCACTATGTAGTTGGATAACAATATGCATGGTGAACATGAAGCTAGCGGTAGACAGCTATAAGGCTTCCACTAACCTCGAAGTTAGGTGCTGTATAAATGGAACTTCAATTTTATTTTGACACGATAAAGTGTGCTTTTTGAATAGCTTTGGTAGTGCTAATATTTATTTTATTTATTTTATTTGTTTTATTTGTTTTATTTGTTTTATTTGTTTTATTTGTTTTATTTGTTTTATTTGTTTTATTTGTTTTATTTATTTTATTTATTTTATTTGTTTTATTTATTTTATTTATTTTATTTATTTATTTATTATTCATTATTGAGCAATTACATATTTGATCCAAATAGCGTCCTAAATCCTCTTTAGGTTTGTCTAGACACTATTGTTCTCTATACAAATAAAAACAAACGTTTATGATTTGCACGAAAACATAAAGCCTGATTGGAGCTGCTAGTAATTTGAGCAATATAAAAAGGCGCTGTTAAGTTCAGATTCTTTCCTACCCCATTTTAAAACAAAATTTTAAACTTTTTAATACTTTTTTTAATAACACTCACTCTCAAATTAATTTTAAGTAGTCTGTTCACCCCTGCCCAAGCAAAACTAACCTAATTCCAAATCATTACAGATCGTAGAGTCTTCGCTGGACGACCTCGACAAGAAGCACTACATGTCAGTCCACGGCTCGAAGGAGGCGCGCGACAAGGCCGCCTCGAAAGCCAAGGAGGCCGCCGCTAAGGCCAAGTGCGCTATCGGTAATTATGTAACTATTATAAATCTATACTAATATTATAAATGCGAAAGTAAATCTGTTTGTCTGTCTGTCTGTCTCTCTTTCACGCCTAAACCACTGAACCGATTTTAATGAAAGGCATAGAGATAGTTTGAGTCCCGGGAAAGGACATAGGATAGTTTTTATCCCGGTTTTTGAAACAGGGACGCGCACGATAAAGTTTTTCTGTGACAGACAAAATTCCACGCGGGCGAAGCCGCGGGCGGAAAGCTAGTCTATTAATAACTCAATGATTTCAGAATGTATGCACCTCTCCTGTTCATTGCTATATCATACTAAAATATACTTGCATGATTTTGTTTGGTGACCCAGGAAAAATCCGGTTTTTGGTTTTTGAAAGAGAAACCCGCGTTCGATAGTCTTTCTGTAACCGAACATAAGCTGCAGCCTCGATATGATCCCCTTTCTCTTTTTTCATCCAGCCAGTGCCATAAATCTTCTTGAAATGAATTTAACGCTCACATCTATTACTTTATCTGTAACTGTTAGGTATTTTAATGTATAATAGAGTTAATACATAATAGCGTGCTGCAGAGTTTATCTAAATAACCCTTATTTTATCTTCCAGACACCCTAGACCGCATGATCAAAGCAGGCGTCCAAGCGCCACCAGAAAGCGTTGCAGCCACGCTGCGTTACATCAAACAGTTTCGTGGTGACCTCACCGCGGCCGAGTCCACCTACAAGAAGGAACTGGACCAGTGCGTGCTGAGCGACAAATACTGGAACAAGGTTTGTGATGTTGTTCCGACATTAAATAGTCCCTAGATAAGCTAAAATTTTAACTTGGTCAATGTGTGCTGAGTGACAAATACTGGAACAAGGTTTGTGACGTTGTTCCGATATTAAATAGTCTATAAAGTAAACATGATCAAAGTGGGATGAGAGACCGCTATTGGAACAAAGTTAGCGATGTTGTTCCGAAATTAAAAAGTATCTAAACGAGCTTGATAGTGTGTGCTCGCTGGCTGCTATTCTAACAAATTACGGAACGCTGCGCTACATCAATCAGTTCCGTGGTGACCTCACCGCAGCCGAGTCCACCTACAAGAAGGAATTGGACCAGTGTGTGCTGAGCGACAAATACTGGAACAAGGTTTGTGATGTTGTTCCGACATTAAATAGTCCCTAGATAAGCTAAAATGTTTACTTGATTAATGTGTGCTGAGTGACAAATACTGGAAAATGTTTGAGATGTTGTTCCGATATGAAATAGTCCCTAGATAAGGTAAAATATTAACTTGATCAATGTGTGCTGAGCGGGCGATACTGGATCAAAGTTTGTAATGTTGTTCCGATATTAAACAGTCTCTACATGAGCTACAGATGACTTTCAATGACAAGAACAGGAAAATGGAACGACGTATATAAGCCCTATGCATTTATTATGACCGGAGCCACAAGTACTGAAATTTTACAAAAATGTGACGAAATTTTACATGAACTAAAATCTAATGACATAATAATTTTAGGTTTTGGCAGTAATGACAGGGACATTCAAAAGTTACATTCAAATATTTGCATTGCTGTAAACAAATTTTGTAAATGTACAGTATTAATTGCACCTGTAATCTATAATCCCTACCTTAACGAAAAGACATTAAATTGTAATTTGAAATTATGGACGAAACATTTTGTGAATTGTAATATTATAGACATGAAAGGATTTTATATTGATTATTTTAAATATGATACAGATTATATAAATTTTGTATGTTCAAAAATAAATCTTTGGGTCGACTTCCGACAGTATGAAAATGATTTTTTGTCCATAAATAGCTTAAGAAATCGCTTGAGATCTCAGGCATTGCAGTGTCAAAGTAAGAGGCAAACTTACTCTAACTCCATTCCAAAGAAAGGTAAAATCACTTTTTACTTTAAGCCTACGACTAGAAATCACACAACTCCAATAGTCCAACCAAAAAATAGCGTAGAAAATAATGGGACATCGCATAACCTTATTAACCAAACTCATAAAATAAATAATCCTCCCAGTGACCAGCTTTTTCGTTCATAAAAGAAATAATGTATTTACAATATTGCACCAAAACATACATGGGTTACGATCAAAGAGAGAATTAATAGAAATTACGTTATCAGACATTAGCTACAATATAAAGCCTGATGTACTATGCTTTACAGAAACATTCATTAAATCTGGAGAGGAAAAAAATATTAATATTAATGACTTCGAATTAGCGGCAAAGTTTTCACGATCTAACAAAAGGGGGGGTTCGTGTATAATGGTAAAGAAGGGTATTGATTTCAAAACAATAAAATTTATCGAAAACCTCGCTATGATTTTCCATTTTGAATGCTGTGCTGTAAACCTAACAACAAACAATTTAATTATAATTTGCATTTATAGAATTCCTTCAAAATTAAAAAGACATATCACATACTTTGCTGAAAAAATTGACTTAATGTTGTATAAATGTTTAAAAAAATATCCGAATAAAAAATTTATTATTGCCGGTGACATGAATATAAATATGATAGAGGAAAAATGTCAAAATGCAAAACAACTAAAAGATATTCTGAATAAATACAACCTATACTCACACATTAATGAACCGACTAGAGGCAATGCATGTCTTGATCTTGTGATCAGTAACATTGACTCTGCCTCGGGATCAACTTTACCACTATGGCTGTCCGACCACGACACAGCTCAAATCTTGAACTTCTCAGTAGCAGAAAAGAAACAATCTTCTAAAATCGTGTTTATTACTAGGAGAGACTACTCGAATGAGAACATTGAACTGTTTAAGCAACACCTAAAATGTCTTTCATTCGAAAATATGTTTATACACACAGACGTCAACGTTGCATTTAATGCATTTCATGACATGTTCTGCCTGCTTTATAAACTTTGCTTTCCAATCACTAGAGTCAAGAAATATTTAACTAATAAACCTAAATGGATAACGAAGGGATTAAAGACAAGCTGTGCGACAAAAAGAATTCTGCGATACGCTTACTATACTAACAAAACTGAAACTGACCGAAAAAAATACATATGTTTTAGCACTTTACTTAAAAAATGTGTAAATCAATCAAAAAGATTAACTAATAAAACTTTTATAGTAAACAGCAAAAACAAGTGTCGAGCGGCATGGACTATAATTAAAGACGAAACAAACAACACACTGAACAAAAAATATATTAATAGAATTATGACTGATGAAGGGGAGGTACTTGCGCCGATAGAAATTGCATCAAAATTTAACACATATTTCATTGATATAAACAAAATACACGGAAAGCCAGAAAATACATGTAGCAAAGCTGATTTTCATAACTCACTTTTTCTCACACCAGTAAATAGTAAATATATGGAAAGAATAATTATGTCACTAAATAATACACCATCAGAAGGATACGATTCCATTTGTACAAAAGTTTTGAAATCGTGCAAAGAGGAATTAAGTCCTCTGCTAACGCATTTAGTTAATCTGTCAATGGAGCATGGAATCTTCCCAGAAAAACTAAAAATGGCAATTGTAAAACCAATTAAAAAAAAGGGTGATAACATTAACATTGACAATTTCAGACCCGTGACATTAATTTCAATATTTTCCAAAGTTTTTGAAAAGGTTGTTCATGAACAAATTACGTCCTTTTTCAAGAAATTTAATGTGATCAATGAAAACCAGTTTGGTTTCCAAAAAAATAAATCAACAATACAGGCAGTCTTTGGCTTGGTTGATGATATTTTAAAAAATGTTAATGACAAAAAATATACATCGGTAATTTTCCTTGACATGTCAAAAGCATTTGATCGAGTCTCACATAAACAATTACTTGACAAATTGGAGGTCAATGGAATAAGAGGACCTGCTCACGATTGGCTAAAGTCATACTTGGAAAACAGATTGCAATGCGTCGAAATAGAACAGGTGAACGTTAGACACACTACACAGACCTACAGATCCTGCTTCACATATAACAGAAATGGAGTACCCCAAGGAAGTATTCTTGGTCCATTATTGTTTCTCTTGTACATAAACGACATTATTAATATTTCAAAATATAAATTCACATTATTTGCTGACGACATTTCACTTATTGTTTCCAGTGAAAAAGACTGTACACTCGAAAAACACAAAACCGACATAGTTAATACCATGACATCTATAATAAATTGGCTAAATAAAAATAATTTACAAATCAATCTTAAAACATATATAATTAATTTCAATAATTTTATAAATCAATCTATTAATTTTAATATAATGGGCGAAAATATAACGTGCGCTAACAGTGTGAAGTTCTTGGGTATCATCATGGATACAAAATTCACATGGAAAGACCAAATAGATAGTGTCTTCGAAAGAGTAAATAAGTTTGTGTTTGCTCTATACCGCCTGACAAAAATAGCAAGTAAAAAGACGGCTATCACCGCATACTTCGCTTATGTAGAATCTGCGATTAGGTATGGGATCATAACCTGGGGTAACGGTACCAATATAAATAAAGTATTTGTTGCACAAAAAAGATGCATACGAGCCATTTGTAACATAGCACCGGACGTTTCTTGTAGACCTTTCTTAAGTCGTTGAACATTTTGCCGCTTCCATGTATCTATATATTAGAAATGGGAAAATTTGTAAAACAAAATATACACTTGTTTCAACAGTCAAAAGACAAAACGAGCCGAAGTTTGAGAAACCCCAACAAGCTTACTTTAGAAATTTTACCAAAAACAATCCGGTTTAATAATAATGGTTATGTGATGGCCATTAAAATATTTAACAAGATTCCTGAGAGAATAAAGTTACTCCCTTTTAATAGATTTCGAATGGAGTTGAGGAAGTGGCTAATAGAGGAATGTTTTTACTCCATAGGAGATTTTCTTAAAAATAAGACATTATAATAAAATAAATTATAATTTTAATTAATTAATGTAGGACAAAATTTAAAATTTGCATGCTGTAATTAAGTATGGCTAAATAGGCATAAGTACTTACAATAACTTAAAAATGTAATAACACCCACTTTGTGAAACCCTATTTAATGCAAATAAATTATATTTGATTTGATTTGATTTGATGTAATTTCCGGCAGTGTGTGCTCAGTGACCGTTCCTGGAACAAGTTATTAGGACGTGTTTGTGATGTTGTTCCGTCATTTATTAGTCCTTAAACGTACTGTAGATACAAGTTCGACTGTTAAGCGACTGTTATTGGAACAATTTGATGTTGTTCCGACATTCAATTGTGCCTAGACGAGCTACAAGCTCGATAGTGTGTGTTCGAAGACAGCTTCTGGAACAAAATAAGAACGTGTTTGTGATTTTGTTCCATCATTAAATATTTCCTTGACGAGCTACATACTTGAACTCAATCAATGTGTGTTGTGCGACAGAACTGGAAGAAGGTACCGACGCATTTGTGATGTTGTTCCGTCACAAGCCGTGCTATTTTGTGTCTTATTTACTATGCATTAAAGTTCATATTCTATCGTCAGGTGGAGATGGCGCGCAGTGCATACAAGAACGAACTGCAAGCGTTGTTCCCGGGCATCGATTTGAGCGCGCGGAAATTAGACGTCAAGGGAGACACTGACTTGCTACTCCTGTATACGCTAAAACAGGTATGTAGAAAAATTTCTTTGACAATAATATTCGTTCGTTCAGCCAAATGACGTCCACTGCTGGACAAAGGCCTCCTCCAAGGATTTCTATAACGACCGATCCTGCGCTGCATCCAGGCTCTTCCCGCGACCTTCAGATTGTGGTAGACCCACAAATATTCATTCTAATTTTATTGTTTTATCATTCTAATTTTATTGTTTTATATCCTATCTTTCCCATATGTATATTATCCTTTCCTATCCACTAAGGCTGGTTTTAGTGTCACGCGGACCGTCCGGTGCGGACCCGCTCCGCACGGCCAATCTGTATGAACTTCTAGGGAGCGTCCTAAGGAATCGCTCGGCTCCCTAGCAGTTCATACAGATCGGCTGTGCGGAGCGATCCGCACAGACAGTCCGCGTGACACTAAAACCAGCCTAAGTTTTTGAGGATGGATGGATGTTTATTCTACTCTTCAATTTTATAATAGGATTTTTTATACATCAGAATTGTTATTCTGAATTTGCCAAATTACAATGATAAGTGTAAGTAGATTTTTCTGTGAAAAATTGAATTTGACGCATCAATCTTTTTTCCAGATCCAATATCTGCAAAATGAATTGGCTGAACTACAAACCATCAGAGATTTGAAAATCAACAGAGCTATCGAATGTGAGTATTCTATCTTGTATCTTATGTATATGACAGTAAAACTTATTTACTAGTTTTTGATTTGTGTTCATATACTGTTATTACTTATTAGTTAGAAGTATGAAGAAAAGTATGCATTTTTTTCAGGCCACGATGAAAAAGCGATAATTGAAGCAAAAGTAGAAGATATGATAAAGAAGGAAAAAATGGAAAAAGAAAAGGAATTCCAGAAAAAGGTTTTGAATTTCTTTAAAATAATTTGTTCGTTGAAATATGTATTCTAAATTAATAAACTTACAACGTATATTCCTTTGATATTGAAATTCTAACGAATGTTATTTTTACAGAGTTTGGAAGTCCAAGCAGAGGCGAATAGGAAACTAAAAGAACAGCTGAAGAAGCAATTTGAGATCCAACAAGAGGTTCTGCAGGACAGACTCAACAGGAAAGAGAAGGAGGTTAGTCGATAGAGTTCACTTTCAGCTACTCAATATTCCTACGTCCATATTCACAAAAATCACAAACGATGTGTGTGGTGGATGATTTGTTGCTTACTTTGAACTTTATCTTGTCTAATTAGGTTGAAAACTAATAAAAAGTATTTACTGGTAAAGTAAAGGGGAAACTTTTGAAAGGTAGATTCACATTTGTACATAGTGTGTGCAGTGTATCTCGTATTTTTTATGATTTCCAGTTGACCGTTCTGTTTTTTAAGTAATGTATTTAGAACAATAAAATGTTGCCTGGTTCTCAGATTTGCTAAGAAACAGCGAATAACCAACGAAATTATTTATCTATTCAAAATACGTTTGTTGTAGATAATGGGCAAATTCAGCCGCTCAGTGTCGGAGCAAGTGGAGAAAGAGCGTGTTGTGTTCAAGCGGGAATTGGCTGCCATGGCCGGCAAGCTGAAGGCCATCGAGCAGACACTCAAACGTAAGCTGAAATATATTTATCTAGTGTTTATCCTTTCATTAATTACAAAGTAAAGTAATATTTAAAAGCTTTTGACGCAGTTTTGGAAAGCGCAGCGGACGTCCAATTATAAGGTGGACAGACTATCTCATAAAGGTAGCAGGAAGGTGCTGGATGCAGGACGCTATCAACCGGTCAATCTGGAAATTATTGGGGGAGGCCTACGTTCAGCAGTGAACTTGGCTGAAATAATGATTTTGAGTAGATTTATATTTTATCATAAGTTTATTTACGTGTTTTAGTCGGTTTTATCATATTTCATAATTAAGTTCGTTTGTTCGTTACTTTCAATTAAAAGACTGAACAATGGTCTCCTCCAAAGATTTTTGTAATAACCAGTCCTGCGCTGTCCGCGTCTATCGCTCTCGAATAGCGATCCGCTATCAGAATACGTAGTGTAAGCAGGTATCCCACTCCGAGGACCTATGATTTGGTGAAGCGAAAAGTAAATTCAGATAAATATTTTTTGTTTTCAGAGCGCGCCAAAGCCGAGGCTGAGGCTCGTCGCTCGCAGTCTCTATGGGCAGCCGGTGAAGCCTTGTTAGCGGCCACGCGCCGCGGCGTCCCTGAAACTAGCATCGATAATGAGTTGAAAGCCCTAGAGAAGGCTGGTACGTATGCTCTGTACATCCTCATCATCAGTAGGTAATCTAGTATATGGTCGACCGGCCAAGATCTCGAAGGCGAGGTGTCCCCGAGACTAATCACTCACGAAACCTCGGAAACTACAAGTGCTAGGAGTCTAAAATTTTGCAAGGGGGTTCCTTTTAGAACGTATGTGCTCACTAAGACGGAATTTTATGAAAATCCATCCCTAAGGGGGTAAAACGGATTCAAATATTATACAAATATTTGTGTATTCATTATTATCGTCACTATCGGGAACCTAGCGCGGTTGCGAAGACGTCTTAGCGCTCGAATGCCGCGTTGTATTTGGACACACCTTGAGATGCAAGCCGACGACGAAGGGACTGAGCAAGACAGCGCGCGTAGTTTTCAAACTTTCCCCTCCGCCTAGTCTTCTTCAATGACTTGGTTTTGAGAACCACGATTTCGCCAATGTCACGTGAGCAAACGGTCCTAGTCAGTGAGAGAAAACGACATAATATTTGATAATAACGTAGCAGTAATGATTACATTTGCAAATAGTATGTCAATTAATTTTGAAATTTTTCATAATTGTTTGTTTTGCTGTGTTCCCTTGTGGTGACGTAATGTCTTTGTTTCCAGGCAAGGACGACAGACTGGTGCAGACAGTGCTAAAGGGCATACCGACTGAAGTGCGCGAAAAGGGCATCGCGACTGAAAAGTCCTTGCGAGAGAGGTTTGATACGGTAACGATATATTAAACACCACTTTGTTACTATACTATGAAGCAATTTGCTTCTAAAATCTAAAAAAAATAAACCTTAGCAATGGGGTACAACATGTAAAGCTTTTCATAGATGACATAATGCCTGGGTTGTTCTTCGATTCTAAAATTTATTTTATGGTTATTTTTACGGTTCCGTTTCGTTCGTGGCACCAGTAGCGCAAACTGTGCAAGCAAAAAAAAAAATTATGCGACGATGCACTGAATAATTTCTCATTGTTCCCATTTTGTGCTTAAAACATGAAAATCTATAAGATGAAAGACTAGTTATCCCAGTGAATTTCGATTCAAAGGCAGACTAACTCTAATTACCCCGAATGTAGACAGTTCGGTGTCAAGATGTTTTGTAAGATTACCAAAGTACATATTGAAATCCTTTAAATATAATTTTAATTGAAATTGTTTTTTCAGATGGAGAAGACAGCGGTGAAAGTGGCCTTAGTGGGACGTGAAGGTGCGACCCTACCGGTGTACTTCCTGTCGTGGCTGCAGTCTAAACTGCTATTCCAAAAGGTGAGACACGTTTTGTATAAAAAAAATCAGACAAAAAAAGATTATGATGTCCAAAAACGTAGGAGAAGCGAAGTAACCAGTGGGCGGTATGTGCCCCATACCAGGCCTGTTCATCTCCGCGAGTTTACATCGAAAACAAAACACGCACGATGGCCCACCTACAGGATACTATTCGACAAGGCCTCACATACGAGCGAACATTGACTCACGCACGCGTATTCTTGTGTATGATGGAAGAAAATAAAGAAAATGGTGTACTTTTTTAAGTTGCCTCAAGACACTGAGAGGTAAATAAGTAGTTCTGGTAAAACTGATGGCTGCTGGGGCAGAAATGTTCTCAGGTGGCAACCACGGGCCAAAAGACGGAGGCAGGTCATTCGATGGACTAACGATCTAGTAAAGATCGCGGGAAGCACCAGCAATTCCTTAGGGGACGCTTTTCTCCAGTTGTTATTGTCCTTTTGTTGAAACAAACGATAGAGGGATATAACCGCGTTTGATTTTTCCGTAGCTTTAGTAAATACATTATTTTATTATTTATACATTTCTCCAGTCAACTAACTAAACGAAGGCCTATTACTATTGGTTACAGATAACGGAAATTCCTGAGGATGAGTTGGACAACAAACCTACGGATTTCACGAAATTGGACACGTTTGACATCATCCAGAGGGCAAGGTAATTAAAAAAATATATATTGTGCTTCTAAGGGGCTGCGCAAACGTAGACGATTTTTGGTACCGACACGGCACACCATCGTAGAAAACCGAATCGTATGTCAAGTGGAAGCAACTGGACACAAAAAGTGTCTATATGTCTATAGCTGCGCATAGAGTTACTGATTAAATAAATAAATAAATAAGGCAAAACACTTGAAGTCTGGCTGTGATCAATATTTATAATACATCAATATTTATAAGTCAATTGCCAGAGGTACGGGAGGTGATATAACTGACATATGACGTGACAGAGCATACAAGTCCGAGGCGCATCTGAAGTTTCGCCGCTCCCTCACGCACTGACACCACAGAATAATAATAAGTACTACGTACAGAAGTTTTACTTCGCGAAGGTATTTGAAAAAATGTATGCTCAATGTCATTAACAATATGGTGTAATTTAGCCTGTCTCAAGAGTCAAGCACCATTTTGTTGACAAACGTCAGTGATCGGCACTGCGCCGAAGCTATAGGGCTGACTTCGGTAAAATGATGTGACGTGAGGTGCCAAACTGCGGAAAATGGCGGAGGAAATACATGATTTATCATGAATAAAATTAACTACTTATTTACCTCTCTTGAGGCAACTTAAGAAAGTACATTCTGTGTTTTTATTATTATTTAGGCAGTTAAATACTGCACAGTATTTAGTACACCATTTTCTTTATTTTCTTTCATCATACACAAGAATACGCGTGCGTGAGTCAATGTTCGCTCGTATGTGAGGCCTTGTCGAATAGTATCCTGTAGGTGGGCCATCGTGCTTGTTTTGTTTTCGATGTAAACTCGCGGAGATGAACAGGCCTGCTGACACACCTATAGATTGTTTTACGACAGAATCGAATGCTGCGCTTAACTGAGATATTTCACTAAGTTTTTCATAAATCGATCCTTATTTCCAACACCACAGGTTCCACATGAACCACGGCAACTTAGGCGCGGCGCTACGCTACGTGAACCTCCTCCAGGGAGCCCCACGGGCCGCAGCCAGGCCTTGGGTAGACGCTGCCCGGACGCACCTCGAGATCCGTCAGGCCGCAGAGGCTGTAATGGCCCACGCGTCAGCCTGCGGCCTGTTATACCTGTAAGGGAACGACGTGAGTGGATTTCTTTAGCCGTTGGTGTCTGACAGGCTTTTTCGGTACAGATTGCACATCAAGTGGATTGTATTTGGTTGTAATAAAAGTGATTTTGCAACAAAATTTTACAGTCTGATGTGCTTTTGATTTTGAAAGTTAGAGGGCGCCACTAGTACAAGCAAATAGTCAACCGTGCCCGTAACAAAAGGGTTTTTTGCAATAAATTAATTTTAAATTGTGAATGAAATGTATTGTATTGTAAAAACACTCCAAATCTATAAAACCCCAATTTTGTTTTACGACTCCAAATAACAAATAACTGTTGTCTTATTTAAATTACAAAATAAAGTTAACTATCAAGAAATCTATTGGATCAAAAAAATTAAGCAATATTTTGTAAACGCCTTGGTATCTATATTAGTGACGGTCTACTCTATGGCGTCTAGGTAAGCGATATAATCAACAATGAGTTTGTGAATATAATGATGATGATTTGTGTGTTAAATTATTGTAGTCCTTTATTTTGTTAGTAAATATTTACTTGTTAATATCAACTTTGTGATTATGGCATTAAGAGTCATGTAAACATCATATAAATATAGCATAGGACTATCAATCTAAAAGACATACTAAAATCAAATGAATACTGCCAGAATGAAAACCAGTGGCGCTAAAGAAATTCCTTCACTTAAAACTTGGAAAATGTTATAGCTAATTTATTAGTTGACTATACGAGGCCTGTTTCACTGAAAATGAGCGAATTCACGCGAAAATCTATTGTGAAGCAAGGCCTTTTAAGTCGAAAGTATTTTAAAACCTAAAGGCTTCCATATTGGGCACCATTTCTTATGTTCAAGCAAAGTAGCATATGACCATCCAATTTAATTTTAGTAAGGGCTCTTTTAAATTTGCATTTTTTGGCACTTTTAAACTTGTATCTTGTGCTAGCCGCAATTCAAGCGTAAACGCTCTAATAATGTTGTAATAACGCTTCGAAGGTAATGTGAAGCGCTAAATCAATCAAAAAACGCTAATCTGAAAGAGCTCTTTTATGAGTCGCGACATCTATTTGATAATTAATTGATTTTTGACTAAAGCGATAACGATTGTAGAAATCGTCTCGCTTAAACGATGTTACTTTGTTTTTAAGCTTTGTAAAGCCTAATTTCCACTAATCGCAATCTTAGTGTGTGTGGCCTATGCCTAAATGTCGAAAGAATTAATATGTTGTTTTGTTACCATCATTCTTTGATGAGAGAATAATTTTGAACTAAAATCTCCTCTCTCTGAACCCTTTAAAACACTGTTAACGTAATTCAATACAATTGTTATGTACTTATATTTATTTTCGTTAATGACGTTTATCATGATCCCCTTTTTGGGATCATTGATTTTGTGTTTATTTTTGTATCGATGTTATTTTTACCCAAAAAGGCTTCAGAGAAAGGAGTGCGCTATGCTACTGGTACAACTCTAGTTGTTCATTCTAAATTAAGCCTTATGTAATTTTGTTTAGAACTCTTATTTAGTGCGGTTCGAGTTGTAAAGACATATCACATAATTTAGTTGGTTTTTCAGAGATATTGAGTTATTAAGCTTGAATGGCAAAACAAAATGTTAACTACAAAAACCGACTAAGTCACGTGATAAGTCGCATAGTAGCATAGTGAGATCTTGATAAGGTAAAAGGGTGTCTGGAATGTAAAAAATAGGCTTAGATAAAAAAAAATCTAGAAAAATCCACAGAAACTGTAGTAGAAATGTGTATCAAATTGTTAACCCTGTTTTGTTCCTTTGCACAAAAGTGACCGCATTTATTCCTCCAGTCAGAATAGTATAAATTACGGTGCCAGCTGTACTAAATGCGAAGGTATAATTTAGTAACTTATGTAAATATATTGTAATGTAATTTAAATTAAAAGATGATTTTTATTTAGAATTTGTTGTTTTATTTTTCAAAAGTTAAAAGTAGTAGGTATTTGAGGGTAGGTATATTAAAAGTGCACCTCCAATGTTTTCAACAAAGTGCTCAAAATAGTTTTTACAAAGAATCCCCACCACTCCTATTTTGCCGCCCGACTGCGCCCGACCCTCTCACACAGATATAGATGACCCACGCTGAACTGTCCCACCAAACTCAATGACAGGGGGGCGCTACCATCGTTCAACTATATGGTTTCCAACATGGCAAAAATCGCAACCAGCGATCCGGTATTGACGGTGGCGCCCCACTGTCAATGTCATGGATAGGACAGTTCAGTATTTTGAAGTATTTATAAGATAGTGCATTTTCTTCTTCTTCCTCGGTCCCTCACTGATGAGGATCGCGACCATAGATAGTGTTCCTCCCCCGTCGGTGCCCTGCCCCGACGAGATGCATTTTTCTTGGACGTTATTGTGTATGGCACAAGTATAAAACCTCCTTTTCTATTCGAAATTCTGGCACGTTTATGACAGATTACTATTATTTTTCTTTTTAGCAGTTGTCAGAAAATTGATGTGAATAAAAAATCGCGCAAAGAAACAACAAGAATGCACACAAATATTGCACATTAATTATTTACAAGCAAGATGTACAGAGTAACATCACATATTTTAAGTAGTAGGTCTATGTTGGTAAGTGAAATTTAATAATTTAAGGACTTTTTATGGTAGCATGAAGGCTCTGGATGCAGGCCGCTACCAACCGTGCGATGTGGAAGTCATTGGGGGAGGCCTATGTTCAGCAGTGGACGTCCTGTGGCTGAAATGATGATGATGATGATGAAGGACTTTTTATGACACATAAACTCAGGTACACAAGTGGAAATGTCATGAAGCTCAATAGCAAACCTATCGATGGTGGAAATATCAATTACTGTAAGGGACAAAACACGACTTTTCAGGAGAGCCAAAAAACGATTTTTTTTTCTTTATACCTCAATATCTTTTTATGTGATGTTACGATTTAAATAGTTTCTATGGCAAAGTTTCTTAGAATTTTCTGTTCTTTCATAATATAAACGCCAAATTTTCGAAAAATGGGTAGTTTAAAAGATAGCATGTCCCTTACATTAAAGAAACGAGCTTGACTGTACCTTACAATGTTGAAATTTCACAGTATGGAATGTCATGTATGTTGTAAGGTACATTTAAGAATAAATACGACAGTAATATTATTGTAACTTGACAATTTTAACATTGAAACCTGATGTAGGTAAGTAGAGGTTGCATTCGAGTTTTCATTAACAAAACGAAGAGATAGAAACAAGACAACTTAGTGTTCACAAATGCAGTTGGAGGCATCAAATACACATCACCAACAAAACATTTAGTCACTGATGATGCGTACGCCTGCATTTGTGAACAAGTTGTCTTGTTTCTATCTTTTTCTGATCATTTTTACGCAGTTAGGTTTTTTTTTAATCATCGTTCGTTCGCTTTAGCCGAATGACGTCCACTGCTGGACAAAGGTCTTCCCCCAAGGATTTCCACAACAACCGGTCCTGCGCCGCCCGCATCCACGCACCTCCTACAACCTTCTCCAGATCGTCGGTCGACCTAGTGGAGGTCTGCAGCACATTACGTCTTCCAGCTCGTGGTCGCCACTCAAGAATTTTTCTGCCCCAGCGGCCATCAGCTTTGCAAGCTACGAGCTCCACTCACTGCCACTTGATTTTAGCGATTCTGCGGACTATGTCAGTCACTTTGATTCTCCTGCGGATCACGTCATTTCTGGTTCAATCACTACGAGCATAGCACGCTCCATCGCCTTTGACCTTGAGTCTTCTTATGAGGCCCACAGTAAGCGACCACGTCTCAGATCCATAAGTTATCAAAGACTTTTGTCTTGAGACAGTGCGATATTTCAGACGTGAGAATATCACGGAAGCTTCCTGAACGTTGCCAGCCGAGTTGGATTCGACGATTGACCTCTTCCTCGAAGTTGGACCTACCTAAGGCTGGTTTTAGTGTCACGCGGACCGTCAGTGCGGATCGCTCCGCACAGCCAATCTGTATGAACTGCTAGGGAGCGAGCGATTCCTGCGGACCGCATTACTCTAAAACGCTTCCTCGAAGTTTACAGATCGGCTGTGTGGAGCGGATCCGCACTGGACAGTCCGCGTGACACTGTAACCAGCCTAACTGGACTGTTTGTACTAGGTATACAGGGTGTTAGGTAAATGGGTATATGAGCCGACACTAGCCCATGTTAACATGGTCATATAAATGGTATGGTGAAGTCAGAAATTTGGTATCATCATTTTAATTTTTTTAATTTTCATACAAAATAAATTTTATAAAATCTGATTTGTATGAAAATTAAAATAATTAAAATGATGATATCAATTTTTTGACTTCACCATACCATTTAAACGACCATGTTAACATGGGCTAGTGTCGGCTCATATACCCATTTACCTAACACCCTGTATATAATTGTCAACAACTGCCGAGTGTAGAGTATCCAACCTTCTAAAGGTTGCGAATCGATCGAAGGTGGGTTATTTACTCACCGTTGATATTTATGCCGAATCCGTTCCAGTCCAGAAGCAGTTCTCCAGGTGGTGAACAGTTTCGGAGTTTTCAGTTCCCCCTGTCTGCTGCTGCAACTGGTTTCGAATTGTGGCGTTTTCGTACAAGCCTTTCAACACTTCGATGTATCGATATAGTCAATTTGACACCGTTGGAGAAACTGTAGTAGGTACTGCCCCTTTTGTACCCTTTGCACCACCGGCCTGCACCACTGGTGGTGCAAAGGGTATTTTTTAATCCCTTTTGCACCACCAATAGTGCCGCCCTACCATTACTGTAAAACGATTATCTATAATCATATAATATATATCTATAATATATAAAGCTCGATTACCACTGACTCACTCACTCACTGATCAGGGGTATTTTTGGGGTATTTAGAGGGGAGAGGGGTAAAATTGTTAGTGTTTGTTTTTAACTAGATTTTTTGACTGACAGCTTTACCACATTTTTTGAACCAAAAAACAAAATGGCGGCACTTTTTGAAACTCAAACTTTTCTGTCTTTGGTCCTGAATTTTTTCTTTTTTGGTGGTTGGTTGGGGTTGCCAAGGTGTGCTAAAAAATGTGAGAAAAAAACGGAAAAACAAAATGGCCGCGCCGCCATCTTGGATTGAAAATGCGATTTTGAGGTGTTTTTAGGGAGGTGTCACTCCGAGATGCGCAATTGTTTTTGAAAATTTCTTTTGAGTATTTGTGACATGTATAGTCTTCTTAAGAGATACATTCACAGATTATCAAAAAACAAGATGGCGGCTGAGCCGTCGGCCATTTTGTTGCGAGCATAAAAATTGTCAAAGTTTGACAGCAATTTTCCGGTAGATGGCGACACCGGAGTGGGGTACATTGTTCCGGGCGATTGTTGGTCTGTTATTCGAGTGTTGCCATGAATCGGAAAAAACTACCATTTTGGAAGAAAATTTTCCACCACGGCCCCGGATAGTAGAAAATGGAAATTTCCAGAAATTCCAAAAACTTGGTATGCAGTTTGGTGACGTTTGGGGACCCGAATGACATTTTACCATTTTTATGAAAAAAGTCTGGCAACACTGAAAGTTATGGGGAAAAGTTTTTTTTGCGACATGGGTGTCTTTAAAGTTAGTGACAGACAGAAGGAGTCATGGCAGAAAAAAAATAAAAATGACGTTTGGTCGCATATACGACCCAGATTATGGGAAAAATCCGAAATGTCAGAAAATCAAGATGGCGGCGGCGTGAGCGGCCATTTTGTAAAAAGTTGAAAAATTCGAAATTTTGGAATTCATTTTTCGAGTAGTTGGCAACATTTTGGAAAGTCGAGTTGTATGAGGCGGTTGTGTGTCCTGTCGAGAGGTTTTGCTTGGGTGAAGAAATTTCTTCAGTGTTGCCACACTTTGGGAGATTTGGTCCAAAAATGTCGAAAGTAGAAATAACGACTTCCGGTCAAAAATTTGGACAAAGCCTCCTGCAAAGGGGTCGTGCAAATGACATTTGACCATTTTCATCTCGATCACCTGGCAACACTGGGAGCTACGGGGAAAAGTATTTTTTTCGACATGGGTGTCTTTAAAGTTAAGGACGGACAGAAGGAGATATGGCAGAAAAAATCCAAAAATGTGGTTTAGTCGGTTATACGATCCAGACTATGGGAAAAATCCGAAATGTCAGAAAATCAAGATGGCGACCGAGTGAGCGGCCATTTTGTAAAAAGTTTCAGATTTCTGATTTTTCAAATGCATTTTTCGGGCAGTTGGCAACATTTGGGAAAGTCGAGTTGTATGGGGCGATTACGTAGTTTGTCAAGGAGTATCGTTTGGGAAAACAAAAATTTCCAGTGTTGCCATACTTTGGAAGATTTGGTCAAAAAATGTAAAAAATGGAAATAACGACTTCCGGTCAGAAATTTGGATGACGCCTCCTGCAAATAGGTCAAACTAATGACATTTGACCATTTTCATCTCGATCACCTGGCAACACTGGGAATTACGGGAACACAAAATTTTGTGACATGGGTGTTTTTAAGGCGTTGCTCCTCGGGACTGGGTGAGGATAGAAAAAAAGTAAAAATGGGGTTCGGCGCGGAAAATGGTCGAGATTAAGGAAAAAATGCAAAATTTTGGAAATCCAAGATGGCCGCCAAGCGTTCACCCGTTTTCCTAAAGGGACTAAGTTCTCCATACAAATTGTATGCAGGGGGGCTTAGCTAAAGTAGAAAAAGGCGAGGCCGAAGGCCGAGCGATAGTTTAAAGCCTGTGAGTCGCCATAGATTTATTTTTAATGCGTCAAAAAAGGACTAGAGCCCAGTGACAGACAGAAAGGCGAGGCCGAAGGCCGAGCGATGGTTCAAATCCCGACAGTCGCCATAGATGTACCTGTGTTGCGTCAAAAAAGCACAAGAGCACCGTGACAAACGACAACGCCCCCTGTAATTTTTGCGAGGCCGAAGGCCGAGCTCCGAATGCGAGGCCGCAGGCCGAGCGCCGCGTAGGGCGAAGCCCGGAGCGGCCAGCATCGCAGATCTAGCTTTTGTAGCCCGCGTAGCGGGCGACCAAAGCTAGTTAATATTATAAAGAGGAAAGATTTGATTGTTTGTTTGTACTGAATAGGCTCCGAAACTACTGGACAGATTTGACAACATAACATAAAAATTAATAACAACCATTCATACATACATACAACGAATAATTCCTAAAGTACCTACCAGGGCAACATAATCATAAAGGAGCTATATCAAATTCTTCTTGGTTGATCCGAGAAATAAACATGTATCATAAAATAGCTCCTTTATGGTTATGTTGCCCTGGTACTTTATTCGTTGTATGTAGGATGTAGGCCCGGGGTATCGTGGGTCTGAAGTGAAATGTTTATAGGCACTTACACACACACAAATTAAAACTTTTAGGTAGGTTTTGATTTATTTATAACAATTGAATTATTAAGTATTTTACAGTCTACTACTAGTTTTACAGTCGATGGTAGCACAACACTATTTGTTGGTGGTGCAAGAGGGATTTAAAAATACCCTTTGCACCACCAGTGGTGCAGACCGGTGGTGCAAAGGGTACAAAAGGGGTACTGCCCAGGTCTCGATCGAAGCTTTCTCATAGTCCACAAACGCCAGGCAAAGTGACTGACTATACTCCTCGGTCTTCTGTATAATCTGCCGTGGCGTATGTATGTGGTGTACTAAAGCCTTTTCGGAAACCGGCTTGTTTGAGAAGCTGGAAGTCATCGAGCTTACGAGTGAGACGATTCGTAATGACTCTGGAAAACAGCTTGTAGACATGGCTCAGAAGTGAGATGGGTCTATAATTCTTCAACAAGGTTTTGTCGCCTTTTTTGAAGAAGAGTATCACCACACTTCTGTGCCATACCGTAGGCGTTTTTCCTTCGAGGATGACGGAATTGAACAGCTTCTGAAGAGCCTTCAGCCCCTCGGTCAAAAACCCAACTGCGTAAAAATGAACAGAAAAAAGATAGAGACAAGACAACTTAGTGTTCATAAGTGTAGTAGGAGTGGGAGGCATTAAATGCATATCACCACCAAAAAAAGTAATTGATATCCTATATGCATATTAACGTAAGGGCCTAATTATGATAAATCAAAAAGTTTAAAATGAAGTAAGGTTCAATGAGTTCAAAAACAGTTCAGCAGTTTAGGGTAAGGGCTGAATTGTATTATTAAAAGGAATTTACGTCCTTTAAATCATTTATTTCCCCAAAAGTCGTATTCAGACGACTAAAAATGTTTAAGGTAAGGGACATTTTTAAAGATATCAACATTTCAAGTATACCAATCGATAGAGCCGAAAATTCTGAATGCGTTGGTATATGTATATAACTCATTTTGGCCAAAATGTCCCTTACATTAATTGATACTTCCACCATCGCTATGTTAAGTAGCAACACAGTTTAAGTGTTAAAGAGCAATTTATGAAAGTATGTAGCCGAATTTTGAGCCAAAGAAGGATATAAAAGTAAGGGCATTCTTGCCACGTTCTTAATGTAGAGCCACTTCGAATAGCATTATTATGCCTACCCTGCAACTAAGGTTTAAACGTTTCTCCTGTGCGTTTTACACGCGCCCTTTGTATTTCGTTTAAACGCTACTCATAAATGAGTTGCTGGAGTTCAGAGATGAAGAATCTTCATCTGATTTGGCATCACAGCCTTCATCTATAATCAGGTGATTGGCTTACACATGGGTTACAGTGGTGCACATGGGTTAGCGAATCAAAATTATTTGCGAAATGGATGAAGCAAGTTTCGTATAATTAGGCGTTACAGCATATTGTCTAAAAAGTTTAGACAATAACTTGCCTACCTCCAGTACTCCATTACAGTGATGGTTGGACGAGCGTGGGGAGTCTAGGCCTAATCCATTTGCCTCTGGTAGGTAATTAGAGAGAGCAGTGCGGATTAAGTGACCTGGTGATGATTAGCTTGTACCCCGCAGTACTGCCGGCCCGCAGCCGAGTTCCAGCTTAAGTCGGTGAGCCGCTGCGGCCCCCACCTCAAGTATAAGAACCCGACGGAGCGCGACACGTGCCCCCCGCTGCCTAAAGACCGCCAGTTCTATACGCGCGCCTCTTAAATTCGTCTTACTTGGCTTCACGGTCTACATTAAAGGCTTGGGGAGACCAAACGCGGGGCAGTAGCAGCGCAGTTTGAATGCGGGCCCGCGCAAGTTGTAATACAAGAAACTCTTTGAAGTGTGTCACACCAAATTTGAACGCGGGCCCGCGCTCCAACCGCGCCGCACTGCAACTGCCGAACGACAAACGAGGCGGCGCGATTACTATGGCGGCCATATTAGCATGACACACCGGACGCAGGGCGGTAGCAGCGCGTTTCCGAATATTTAAATTTTTGACAACCGCCCGCATTGCAACTGCTTTGAAACTGCGCTGTTTTCAGTGTGCCTCAGTCGCGCTGCAACTGACCCGCACTGCTTCTGACCTGTGTTTGGTCTGTGGAAGCCTTAAGTGGCAGCTGATGATTGGCTTAATCTCTGCAGTACTGCCGGCCCGCAGCCGAGTTTCAACTCAAGTCGGTGAGCCGCTGCGGCCCGCACCTCAAGTATAAGAACCCGACGGAGCGCGACACGTGCCCCGCGCCGCCGCCAAAGCCGCCCAAAGACGACCGTTTGTTCTGGGGCGCGCTTACTATGCTGGTTTTGGCGGGAGGGTTTGCTTTCTACGCCAAGTAAGTGCGCTTGTGGCATAATAATTGTTGTTATTTCTTGGTAGGTAATAGCAGTAGGCGTTTAGATAAATAAAGGGGTCTAGCTGTTGATGTTGGACGTAAGCAACGCTGTCTGATGGCTCTATTTTTCTCCAGTTCATGAGAACTGGAAAACGGGAGCAATCTCCCATCTGACATCACTGTCTTGCTCTTGGAAATTCATATTCGAGCTGTTATGTTCGTCATCTTACGATTGTTGATAACTTGATAAAAACTTAGATGAACACGGGCATAAAGACATTTCAAGAGCTTCTCCTTTGTGAGGTATAAAAGTCTCAGTGGAAAAATGAATTGTCCTAATATTCCCATTTAGTTTACTCACATGGTCGAGAATCCTTTGCTTTCAGACAGTCCCCAGAAGTCCGAGACTGGCTCACGCTCCACGCGCCATGGTTCGACGACTTCATAGCCATAGCCTATGAGGAGAACATGACCTACAAGGAGTTTGCTGAACAGTGCGTTGATGATCTGAAGAAGTACATCAACGATTACTCCGAAGATAGGAAGCCTAAGCAGTGTTCTTTGGATGGGGATATCAAGCCTGTTGAAGGTACGAGTATACAGGGTGTCCCAAAAACAATGGATAACCCTGCAACCATCGATAGGCCTTGCCATGATCTCCCTAACGTCCATTTTTGACCCCAGTAAAAATATCACCGTTTTCAAGATTTTTAAGTTTTTGTGCATTTTTAGAAAATTGCCACCTGCGATTACTTTTTCTCATGCCATTTCTACAAATAAGGATACTTTTCAATCTAATTTTTTTCCTTATCACAAGGGATAGTTGGGCTATCAAAAGAAAAGATCAAAGTTCAACAAACTAGTTTGAAAGTATGAAAATTTTAAGAAATTGCAGAAGAGAAGGAAAAATTAATTCATTGTCTTGCACTTTTGATCAGCCATCGTGTAAAAAAAATGTAGGAAGACCATCGTGCCCATTACCTTAAAAACTTCCTTGGTTAATTGAGATTCTAAAAAGATATCACAAGCCTATGTATTCTGTATTATTTTTATCTTATGGCTACTTGAATAGCAACTAGTATGAAAACTGCAAAAATGAGTTTTTCTCGTAATAGTTAAACTAGGACTGCATAGTGGCATTAAATACAAATGGATAATTTTTAGCGTAGGAATTTAAATAAAGCAACATTTTATCATCATCATCATCATCATTTCAGCCGTAGGACGTCCACTGCTGAACATAGGCCTGTACCCTAATAATTTTCATAATGACCGCTTGGTAGCGGCCTGCATACAGCACCTTCCTGCTTATCTTTATGAAGTCGTCGGTCCACTTTGTAGGTAGACGTCCTACGATGCGCTCTCCGGTAGGTAGCCTCCACTTGAACCCTGCTGCCTCAAATCTGCGAACTACTGTGCCTTGCCCTTTGCCACTTCAGCTTGCTGTTCCGTCGGGCTATGTCAGAGACTTTAGTTCGTTTACAGGGCTCCTAATTTCTGATATCGTTTCGTAAAGAAACCCGAGCATAGCCCCTTCCATAGCACGCTGTGCAAAAAATCCACGTTTCCGAGCCGTGTATCATCACGGACATCTGTCTATAGGCACATTTATAAGGTGTAAAACAAAAATTATGTAATCACAAAATCAGAAATTAGGAGCCCTGTAAACGAACTAAAGTCGCTGACATAGCCCGACGGAACAGCAAGCTGAAGTGGCAAAGGGCAAGGCACAGTAGTTCGCAGAACTGAGGCAGCAGGGTTCAAGTGGAGGCTACGTACCGGAAAGCGCATCGTAGGACGTCCACCTACAAAGTGGACCGACGACCTCATAAAGGTAAGCAGGAAGGTGCTGGATGCAGGCCGCTACTAAGCGGTCATTATGAAAATCATTGGGGTACAGGCCTATGTTCAGCAGTGGACGTCCTACGGCTGAAATGATGATGATGATGATGATAAAATGTTGCTTTAATCAAATTCCTACGCTAAAAATTATCCATTTGTATTTAATGCCACTATGCAGTCCTAGTTTAACTATTACGAGAAAAACTCATTTTTGCAGTTTTCATACTAGTTGCTATTCAAGTAGCCATAAGATAAAAATAATACAGAATATCATAGGCTTGTGATATTTTTTTAGAATCTCAATTAACCAAGGAAGTTTTTAAGGTAATGGGCACGATGGTCTTCCTACATTTTTTTTACACGATGGCTGATCAAAAGTGCAAGACAATGAATTAATTTTTCCTTCTTCTCTGCAATTTCTTAAAATTTTCATACTTTTTAACTTGTTTGTTGAACTTTAATCTTTTCTTTTGATAGCCCAACTATCCCTTGTGATAAGGAAAAAAACTAGATTGAAAAGTATCCTCATTTGTAGAAATGGCATGAGAAAAAGTAGCTAATCGCAGGTGGCAATTTTCTAAAAATGCACAAAAACTTAAAAATCTTGAAAACGGTGATATTTTTACTGGGGTCAAAATTGGACGTTAGGGAGACCATGGCGAGGCCTATCGATGGTTACAGGGTTATCCATTGTTTTTGGGACACCCTGTATTAAGACTACTGGTTAGGCAATAATGATACGAATTAGGCAGACCAACCAAAGAAACTCTTATGTTTCCTAATATGTAATTTCTTTGCGGGTCCAATGACAGTTTAACTTTCCCCCGGGACAAACGTGACCTTCACTGGTTGTGTATTTATTTGCGGTTAAGCTCTCAGTAGATCCTGGCTATACAGGAAATGCTGCGGTGGGAACGAGATGGGAAATAGTCCTGTAAAGACCAAAAATCGAACAAAATTTTCAGAATCTTGTGACAAAACGAACCTTGATAACGTGGTTTACGTGGTACTTAAACGTGATATAATAATAATAGAATTATTTTAATTTCAGCTGCTCCACCACCACCACCTAAAGATGAAGGTAAGTAATATGCTTTCATTAAATAGCAACAAGCACACAGTAGGTATATTTTTTTGGTTGTTACATCCAAGAGGTAATGGAATGTGATAGTTGTAGGTAGTTGTGTAAAAGTCGATCACTTCTAATTTGTACGAAGAATCGGCCGATACCAAATCGGTGCAGTGAGCGCACTTCGATATATGTTCATACCGACCAACAGCTCGACCCAACTATCGGCCAACTAAAAGTTTGTGGTGTGCGGGGTGGTTTAGAAGTTACTAACGAAGTTTGAGATAAAAACAGACTTAACCATACATTTATCATCACAGGGAGTGATGAGAAACCAAAATGCGAGGTTCTACCACCTCCAGTGATCACGAAGGGAATTTGCGAGATCGAGGAGTGCATAAAAGATCTTGGAGAGGCCGTCATCAACAACTACATTACTGCTAAGGACGCTTGCAATTATTATAACACGGTATGTGTCAATTAAAACCTAGATAATATCTAAGAGTAAGGCCCAGAACAGACGGTGAAACGCAACTGCAACGAAACTGCAACTATCTGATGATTCTCATGAATGAAACTGAAACTGAAAGTTTCAAACTGGTCGCGTCATGTGTGGTCTCCCAACGGACGCTATGGCAGAAACTTAGATGCAACTCAAAAGTAACTAGCAGTTGCAGTTTCGTTGCAGTTGCGTTTCACCGTCTGTTCTGGGCCTAAGTAGAAGAGTTAGGACTTCTCATGTTTTTTTCTAGAAACTATTGAGGTTTTGGTTTGGAACTTAACGCTGAACTACTACTGCTAACGTAGCTGAAAACGGTTTGATTTTACTTGATTCAGGGGCTACTTATCTATTGCTATTCTGTGCTCGACTCCACTGGTATAGTCTAATAACAGAATGCTGAAATTACGTTAGTTAAAAGGCATAGCGATCAGCGGTATGCTTTAACTTCTAAAATTCCAAGTCTGCTGGAGCAAAATCAAATCAATTGATTTGAGACTTGGGTTGGGTATTGACATGAATTGATCTTTTCAGCTGGTAGAAGATACCATGGTGAATTTCTGTATGACAAAACTTAAAGAAATACATGGCGCAAAAGCCGAACGTCTGGATTTGGTTCAACAATCATCGGACAATATTTGCGATGCTACGACCAAGATGGGTAAATATTTTTATCGTATCAAGTTCGGTAGAGTTCTCTTTCAGTTAGATCAGTTATTTTCTATTACACTTTTACGTGACTAGACTGACTACTAAAGCTTGTGCAACTTACTTGCGATTATTTATTAAACACCGAACGATTTATTAAACTGAATAGGCTAGTTCAACGACCGGTCCTACGCCGCGCATCCAGGAACATCCCGCGACCTTCACCAGATCGTCGGTACACCTAGTGGGGCCTGTCCACACTACGTCATCCGGCCCGTGGTCGCTACTCGAAAACTTTTCTGCCCCAGCGGCTCTCAACTCTGCGAGCTATGTTCCCCGCCCACTTCCACTTTATTTTAGCAATTCTGCGGGCTATGTCAGTCTCTTTGGTTCCTCTGCGGATCTCCTCATTTCTGTTTCGATCACGAACACTGACGGTAGGCAGGGAATTCCACATCTCTTAACAAAGCTATCTTATAGACGAGTTATCCCGCTATCTGGAGTGCGGTGTGCAAGCGCCCAAGGAGCACATCAACGCGGTCAGAGGCTTGATAACAGACCTCCGTGATAAGATCTCGGCAGCCCGCATGCAGTACCAGTGGGAGAACGACAAGTCGGTTGCGTTGGATGCGCAAGTTGACAAGGTTTGGTACTTTCGGATATGTGTAAATTTGTGTAAACCAGAAGAACTAGGTCTGTTGACAATTTTACATCCAAACAACGAACGGAACGAACTTGGCCTTACGATTCTTATTCATTGCTACCTGAAAAGCCTTATTACAAGTTTTGGTAGAGTGAAAAGTATTTAGAATTTGTAAGTAGTTAACTAAGAGGAGTTAACTAGCCAAACTATCCGTTCGAGTTTCTAGTTAAAAGTCGCAAAAGTATTGACTGATTTCTTTCAAGGTCGAAGAGCTAGTGACCAAGTACACCGATGAGAACCAGACCTTGTTCTCCGGACTGCGATACGACCACAAGAAGCCGGTGCTACAGGGGGACCCGGATCTATTGTTATACCACACTTTTAGATATGTGAGTACATGAATGGTTTTGAAGTAAGTCAGACGTCGCTTACTCTTACAGAGCGAGCCACAGTTTGGGGCGGAGCCGCGAAAGAACGTCTGCCGTCTATTTTTATTTATTTATACTTATATCCACATTAATACAGTGGCGGACTTAATGTCTAGCGTGTACCTACAATAACTCGCAGTTCCGTCCCAAAGACCTTGGAGGACACCCCAAAATTTTCTTGAGTAGGCCCATTTTGCAATGCGAATTCTACATACTTAATCCACTAGTCTCTCCGGAGTCCGGACTAGGGTAGTGTAACTTTCTTTCGCATAGCACACTGCGAAGTGCTTGCGTTTCTGAACACCATTTGTTATGAAGCGATGTAGGAAGAGTTTTTATTCATTATTTCATAAAGTTTTCATTATTTTAGGCGACAAAACTGCAAGTCGAGCTTTGCGAAGCATCAGCGGGCATGACTGAGAGAATCAATCGAGGGCTCGAAAGTGAGTGAAAATAATCCAAACGTAACTAGCTTCTTTTTAGGCTTTAGCAAGAGTTAAAATATAGGCAGCGAGCAGCATCTTAAATAATGTTCTATCCTTTTAGCACTACCACAGACTGAGAAAGACCTGAAAAATAGAAACTACGCGATACAAGCCGAATACAAAAAGAGGAAGTATGAGTTGGACAGGGAATACAGGAAACGGGTATGTTTTTAGACATTTATTTATAAGCCTAATATTAAGAGATTAACAACTAAATGTTTGTTCTAAACCTGCAGGCTGATGACCAAAGAGCCAATAACGATAAGACTCTGAAAGACGCTTTGAAGAAGCAGCTGGAGAGACACGAAGAGCAATTGCAGATAAAGTTGGCGCAGAAGGAGAAAGAGGTAGGTACTACAGCCTTTCAGGGTTTTCGAAGCTTGTAGGTAATATGGGTACTACCAATAAAGAATTTAATGTAATTTATTATTTTGATTATAATTTTCGCTGGTACGATTAATCTGGCCAGCGTGGGAAAAGTAGGTCAAATGCTCAATTTGCCCCTCATGTTAATTATCGTTTAAACTGAAGGGTTAACTGAAGGTTAAATTGCATATTTTGTAGACAACAATAAAACTGAACAAGATGGTAGCAGAGAAAGTAGCAGCTGAGAAGAAAATATTCGCGAACCAACTCGCTGAAATGGCGGCCAAGCTGAAGATCGTTGAAGACAAATTGAATGGTTTGATTTCATATTGTATTTGGAAACGTAGAGTAATATACCAGTACAGGAGTAGAGTAAATATTAACAGTTAGGTACTTTATGTATATACTTTAGACCATTGGTTCCCAAGCTTATTTGAGACACGCCCCCTTTCGATCATACACAAAATTCCGCGCCTATCCTCCTCCAGTCAAGATTATTTATTGGTCGTATCGAGCAGTCTGGAATGCATTCTCTCAACGTTCGCAGGTTTTGTATACTTAAGTACACAGATGGCCCGCGCCCCCCTTCAAAGGTCTTTGCGCCCACTTTGGGAACCAATGCTTTAGACAGAGGTCTAACTAAAGGAAACCTAGGTGGTAAACTTCAGTGTATACGTACAAAGTCAATTAATTTACAATGTGACTCTACAGTAGTTCAAAATATACACTTTGTTGCAGAAGTAATAACCCATGAAACTTTTCTACAAAATCATTATTAACATATTATTAACGTTTTTCTCAAAAATCATTCAGCAAGGCTAAAGGCAGAGAGAGAAACGCGCCGCTCGCAGCAACTATGGGAAGCCGGTGCGTCTTTACTCGCAGCGACCAAGAAAGGAGACAAGGTCATCAGGGTTGACAAGGAGCTGAAGGCAATCGAAAACGCTTCAGGTAACCTTAAGAGCGTTGTCACATTTTTCATGCAGAAATCGAGAATTTGGCAGATTTCGAAATGATTTTAGTCATATAATTTATTGTTATAGCTTCTTTTGACTTATATCATCGTAATTATCATACGTTTTTACGGAATGCCTATTGACAAAATCTCGTTCAAATTGGATTTTTGCCTACGAAAACAGCGAATTTCGAAAGCCCGATTTCCAGGTAACTCGCGAAGGCACAACTTTGAACTAATATTACAACAAATTTATTTCTAAGTAAGAAGATAGAATGTATTCATTAGAATAAGCATATCCTGAAGAAGAAAGTGTATTGAGAAAATTTTGATGTTTAATTCATTAAAATGCATTTTTATCATGTCTAAGATAGTCAAAATTCGAGAAAATTTCTGCAAGAAAACAGGTCACATCTCATAATCTAAAAGTCATTTGGCAACATAAACTACTTCATACTGAAGAAGAAAGATAGTACTATTAATGTATGAAAAAGAAAAAATATCTATCTTCAATCTTCAAATGAAAAATTAATTTGAAAATACTATAAAATCGGGTGCATCAAATGGCATAAATCAGTCGTGCTTTGGCACTCGTAGACGTCGGGTCTATGTCAGTTGACTGCCCACTGACGTTTATGCGTTACGCGTGATTTTTCCGTAAATTGTAGTGTGATGAAATATTTTTGATCCGTAAGTATTTTTTATTTTATTTGTTTAGGTAAATTGGAACTATGTACTTGTAATGTCTTTCTTTTCAAACTTTTTATTATTTTTCTTACAGAATATGGGTAGAATAGACAAAACATATTACGGATCCAAGAAATCTGTTAGGTCAAGAAAAAATAAAAGGATTAATAATTTGCAGAAGGCAAGAGAAGCTGTGTAAGTAGCTATTTAATTTTTATCACAGGGTGTTTTTGGGATTTGTCACAGAATAAAAAATGAAATATTTGAAAAAAAATTATCTGTCAATTTACTTACTTCCTTAATAATTGTCTTTTATTTTTCTTTCAGATCAAAATTAAGAGCATCTTTGATCCCCAATGCATCCTCAGCTGTAACTTCTGTGTCGCTCCCTATTGTGGTTTCACCAGTAAATTTAACTTCTAGCACATCGAAAAATGTAGCTTCCTCAGACTTACTCCCAACTTTTGACTCATCCACGGATACAATAGAAGAAACCGATATCAGTTATATGAATGATCAATTAATATCGTAAGATGAAAATAGTTATTTTTATTGTTGTAAAATTAACTTTTGTCTTATTTTCTTTAATATCGGCAATCTTATTTGCAGGACTGAAAACATGGACATTGGTATGACTAAAAAACGAAATTCAAATGTGACTTTTGATTTAACCAGAAAAACATCTAGAACCAATAACCTTAATAATCAAATATTGTGAGCAGAAAATTATTATTATTATTTCAGTTTGTGGTTTTATGTTTATTCATATCAATCATATGAGCAGTGGTGGCCCAGTGATAATGGCCGCGATTTACGAGTTGTATCGTAGGTTCGAAACCAGATTGGCCCTTTAATTTTTGTAAATTATAATCACTCTCTAAAACGGTGAAGGAAAAACATCGAGAGGAAATCAAAAGAAGACATGTGATATCTACCAACTAGGCCTGCGTGGCACATTACAGCTAACTCCCTCTCACATAGAGGAGGTCTGTGTCCCAATAGTGAGGACGTTATAGGCCTATTAAGCTTATTATCAATAATTTTGTTTTGTAGTATTGAAAATATGGATATTGATTCAAATGAAAACCTACCCAAAAAGTTAATGGAATTACCTAGTACCAGTCACTCGACCGATCAAAATATGCTGTGAGTTAAATTGTTGATTTATATGCTAGTTGTAATCTATATTTTTGTATAAATTAAACCAATTATAAAATTTTTAGGATTGAAGATAACATGGACAGTGATTCAAATGACAACCTCATGGATAATCCAACGATTAGTTACGTTAAGGTACGAATTCATTTCTGTTTACTTATAGTTTATTTATCTTAGATAAATTCCATTAATTTAGTGTTTTTTAGGTTACAGAAACAGAACCGGAACCTATGAGTATAAATATCGAAGGAAGACGCGTGGTGGATTTCAAATATTTCTTGGACAGCTTAATAAAAATTGCGGAACATAACAATCAGTTTGGCTGTTCATTACATAACTTAAAAATCGTCAAAGAGATTCAAAGGGGTCTCCAGTCAACTTTTTATTTGAAATGTAACATGTGTCATAGCAAGTTTGTATTGAAAAGTTACGACGAAGATAAGGCAAACACTACATTAAACGTAAACGAAGGAGCAGTCTCAGGGGCCATATTAACAGGCATTGGACGAACAAATTTAAATGAGCTTACTGCATCAATGGACTTACCTATTATGAGCTTCAGAACTTATAGTAAACATCATGACAAGGTTGCTGAGATGTGGAAAACTGCAGCTGAAGAAAGCATGCTTGCAGCGGCCAATGAAGAGATCGAATCAGCTCGATTGCGAGGAGATACTGACACTATTCCAAAAATTCCTGTGGAAGCAGACTGCTGTTGGAGTAAACGCTCTTATAAAAACCAATACAATGCTTTATCGGGTGTTGCCGCTATAATTGGCTTTCATACAGGCAAAGTTTTGTACATTGGTGTGAGAAATAAATACTGTGGCATTTGCTCCCGGGCCAAGAAGAGACAGATGGAACCCACCGCACACAAATGTACAAAGAACCACAGTGGTTCTTCATCAAGTATGGAACCAAGTATATTAGTCGAGGGATTCAAATCTTCTGTAAAGTCGCGGAAATTGATTTACAACACGCTGATTGCAGATGGTGATGCCAGCACGTATAAAAATATACTAGAGAGTAGACCGTATCCTGCCGTGCCAATTCAAAAAATTGAATGCACTAACCACCTACTCCGCAACTACAACGGAAAATATTTGCTCCTGAAAACAGACACCACGATTCCCTTAAAGGAACGTAAATTACTAACACCTGAACGGTTAGTCAGATTAAGAACAGCTGTCCGGGCTGCCGTTCGGCATTGGAAGACCAAGACGTCTACATCGGAATCCAGCAAAATTATTTCCTTACAAAAAGACATCCTTAACAGCCCAAAACACATCTTTGGAGATCATTCCGACTGCAATTTATATTATTGTACTGAAGACCGAAAAAAAGATACAAATGATACGCTTGCTGCAAAAACACTCATGTTGAGACTGCAACGAAATGCTTCCCAGTTGGCTTTTCATTCAAGAAGCTTGCTTCACTGTTTTACTACAAATCGTGCAGAACAGTTCAACAGTATTGTTGCCAAGACTGTGGGTGGAAAGCGTATAAATTTTTCGCTCAAAGACTCATATTCGGTTCGGTGTCATGCGGCTGTGGTCTGTTTTAATACAGGAAAACCACAAACCTGCCTGTACAAAACAGTGTGCAAAAGCCCAGGAAAAACGCTGAAACGCCTTGAGCAAAAACAAAATGCCTACAATGCAAGTAGAAAGGGCAAGACATCTTGTCGTAAAATTACCTTTGCAGCAAAACCTACACCAAACATCGATTATGGCAATTCATGTCAGAAACCTGATATGAATTCTGCAGAATATGAACAAGCCAAATCATGTTTTTTAGACAGTCTACAAAAACAAGCCGCAATGCGCCATGAAATTGAGCGCGAAACAATACTCCAAGCGGAAAGCGCATTGTGGCTTGAAATACGTAGGTGTATTTTAACAGCATCGAATTTTTCAAAAATTTGTAAGAGAAAACTAAATACAAATTCAGCCCCTCTTGTTAAAAATATTTTATATAGTTACTCCTTGGATAATGTGGCATCAGTTAAACACGGCAAAGACAACGAAGCAAAAGCTATTGAACAACTAAGTCGCCAAGAGAACATAACCATTGAGAAATGTGGGTTGTTTATTGACAAATCCCTTTTCTTCCTGGGCGCATCACCGGACGGAATATATGAAGATGGCATCATCGAATTAAAGTGCCCTTTTTCTATTTTTGGTATCGAGCCAGATATTGCTATTCAGCAAAAAAAACTAAGATGTTTTAAATTATGTGGTGATGATGTGGTCATGAACACAAAGCATGAATGGTTTTATCAAATTCAGGGCCAACTACACATCACTAACAAGAATGTGTGTTTGTTTGCTGTGTGGACTGGCTGTGAATTTAATGTAAAAGTCATCAAAGTTTTCAGAGATGATAATTTCTGGGAACAAAAAATGGCTCCACGATTAACAAAATTTTATTTTGAATGTGTTCTCCCAGAAATTATAGATCCAAGAAAAAGTCGATCGATGCCCCTTAGACAAATAGTTGTATAAAACGTCAACTAATGTTCATTCAGCTTATGATGGTGATTTAGACAGTTGAAACATTTCGTTTCATGAATCCAATTTCCTAAGAATAAAAATATTGAGGTGTAAAAATCAATCACTTTTTTGTGCTTTCATCCTTCCAAAATAACAATTAATAATCATTCTTAATTAACCTAAATCTGTACCCCCAGTGAAAAGGGATCTAACTCGACTTAGATCAAAATTGACTTTATAACATAATGTGAATCTCTGAAAAATTAGCTATTTTTGTATCTAATCGGTATGTTTCTACGACGTATAGAAAAGAAAATAATTTTGAGCCAAATGATACAAGTAAGGCTTTGTGAACCAATTTTGAGTTTTCTTTCGTGTATATTGATACGATAGTGGAAGTATCAATTAATGTAAGGGACATTTTGGCCAAAATGAGTTATATATACCAACGCATTCAGAATTTTCGGCTCTATCGATTGGTATACTTGAAATGTTGATATCTTTAAAAAAATGTCCCTTACCTTAAACATTTTTAGTCGTCTGAATACGACTTTTGGGGAAACAAATGATTTAAAGGACGTAAATTCCTTTTAATAATACAATTCAGCCCTTACCCTAAACTGTTGGTTTTAACTTTTGAACTCATTGAACCTTACTTCATTTAAAACTTTATGATTTATTATAATTAGGCCCTTACGTTAATATGCATATAGGATATCAATTACTTTTTTTGGTGGTGATATGCATTTAATGCCTCCCACTCCTACTACACTTATGAACACTAAGTTGTCTTGTTTCTATCTTTTTTCTGTTCATTTTTACGCAGTTGGGTTTTTGACCGAGGGGCTGAAGGCTCTTCAGAAGCTGTTCAATTCCGTCATCCTCGAAGGAAAAACGCCTACGGTATGGCACAGAAGTGTGGTGACACTCTTCTTCAAAAAAGGCGACAAAACCTTGTTGAAGAATTATAGACCCATCTCACTTCCGAGCCATGTCTACAAGCTGTTTTCGAGAGTCATTACGAATCGTCTCGCTCGTAAGCTCGATGACTTCCAGCCTCTCAATCTCTCAATCGCTTTAGTACACCACATACATACGCCACGGCAGATTATACAGAAGACCGAGGAGTATAGTCAGTCACTTTGCCTGGCGTTTGTGGACTATGAGAAAGCTTCGATCGAGACCTGGGCAGTACCTACTACAGTTTCTCCAACGGTGTTAAATTGACTACCTATATCGATACATCGAAATGTTGAAAGGCTTGTACGAAAACGCCACAATGTCGTTCCGTCTCCAGGATCAAGACTCGAAACCAGTTGCAGCAGCAGACAGGGGGAACTGAAAACTCCGAAACTGTTTCTGGACTGGAACGGATTCGGCATAAATATCAACGGTGAGTAAATAACCCACCTTCGATTCGAAAACGATATAGCCATGGCTGAGACCGTGGAAGATCTAGGCACAATGCACAATGGCCTGAGTCGAGCCTCTCAACAAGGGGGTCTTAAAATGAAACATGGACAAGACAAAATCATGTCAAATGTCCGTGTTGCACCCACTCCTCTAAAGGTTGGATACTCTACACTCGGCAGTTGTTGACACTTATATATACCTAGTACAAACAGTCCAGTTAGGCTGGTTATAGTGTCACAGTGTGCGGATCCGCTTCACACAGCCGATCTGTAAACTTCGAGGAAGCGTTTTAGAGTAATGCGGTCCGCAGGAATCGCTCGCTCCCTATCAGTTCATACAGATTGGCTGTGCGGAGCGATCCGCACTGACGGTCTGCGTGACACTAAAACCAGCCTTAGGTAGGTCTAACTTCGAGGAAGAGGTCAATCGTCGAATCCAACTCGGCTGGCAACGTTCAGGAAGCTTCATGATATTCTCACGTCTGAAATATCGCACTGTCTCAAGACAAAAGTCTTTGATAACTTATGGATCTGAGACGTGGTCGCTTACTGTGGGCCTCATAAGAAGACTCAAGGTCAAAGGCGATGAAGCGTGCTATGCTCGTAGTGATTGAACCAGAAATGACGTGATCCGCAGGAGAACCAAAGTGACTGACATAGTCCGCAGAATCGCTAAAATCAAGTAGCAGTGGATGGAGCTCGTAGCTTGCAAAGCTGATGGCCGCTGGGGCAGAAAAATTCTTGAGTGGCGACCACGAGCTGGAAGACGTAATGTGCTGCAGACCCCCACTAGGTCGACCGACGATCTGGTGAAGGTTGTAGGAGGTGCCTGGATGCGGGCGGCGCAGGACCGGTTGTTGTGGAAATCCTTGGGGGAAGACCTTTGTCCAGCAGTGGACGTCATTCGGCTAAAACGAACGAACGATGATTGAAAAAAAAAACCTAACTGCGTAAAAATGAACAGAAAAAGATAGAAACAAGACAACTTGTTCACAAATGCAGACGTAGGCATCATCAGTGACTAAATGTTTTGTTGGTGATGTGTATTTGATGCCTCCAACTGCATTTGTGAACACTAAGTTGTCTTGTTTCTATCTCTTCTCTTCGTTTTGTTAATGAATACTCGAATGCAACCTCTACTTACATCAGGTTTCAATGTTAAAATTGTCAAGTTACAATAATATTACTGTCGTGTTTATTCTTAAATGTACCTTACAACATACATGACATTCCATACTGTGAAATTTCAACATTGTAAGGTACAGTCAAGCTCGTTTTTTTAATGTAAGGGACATGCTATCTTTTAAACTACCCATTTTTCGAAAATTTGGCGTTTATATTATGAAAGAACAGAAAATTCTAAGAAACTTTGCCATAGAAACTATTTAAATCGTAACATCACATAAAAAGATATTGAGGTATAAAGAAAAAAAAAATCGTTTTTTGGCTCTCCTGAAAAGTCGTGTTTTGTCCCTTACAGTAATTGATATTTCCACTATCGACATGTCTACTTTTAACAAAGTGTACCGGAGGCTTCTTTCAATTTTTTATTGTGTCAAGAGGTACGACTCGTCTTACTACTTTTTACACGAATGAAGTTGTTCAGATTGAATTTGTGATTAACAATATAAGATGACTCATATTAATATACACAATAAAAACTATGTATTGTTGGTTGGTGAAAAAGAATGTAACTTAATTTATATCACAAAAAGTAAAAGACAAATGATTATTTATTTTGTGTATAATGATTCAATTAGACTAATACCATTAACCACAAAAGTTTCGTACATGTGTAAAATGTTATAAGTTACTTAGATCAAAAACATTTGAAAATCGCAACTAATGATTTGGTTAATTATTTGGTGTAAAATGATATAACTTAGCCCAATTGTCAGATTAAAGGAAAACATAATACGTAGTTTATAAATTAAAGAACTTTAGTTAATAGTTTTAATAAATACTGGTGAACATCTACTAGTAAAACATATAATTGAATTCATAGTGCCTAACGTTGTCAATAAAAGTACTTAATAAGTGCATTATAGAATTTACAAGAGCTCCAACTACCAGAACTCTTTATAAACAAAACTCATCACCTTTGACAACGAATTGAACTGAGCGAGTCATGTCGAGAACAAAATAAAAATGGCCTGTATAGCAATACATCAGTGCAAGAGACTCATTGGTAGTAGATGAGGTCTCAACCCAAAGATAACACTGGCTCTACACGTCGGTTATATGGCCCTCTTACACATATTATTATGGATCACTTGTGTGGTGGCACAGAACACAACTATCCACAGCAAGATCAAAACTCCAAAGCCTGCAACGCCTAGTAAGCATAGCGGCCACTAGTTGTATGAGAACCACTCCATCGACATCGACATCACTTGAGTACCTTCTAAATCTTAGATCTTTAGACCTCATCATTACCTTACCATCATACCTTAAAGGTAAGAACGGCATATAGAAGCAAAACAAGGAGACAGGACATTCCACGATCCTGCACAAAACCCTAATAAAAGAAATACCTCTCACCGAGGCACCTATCGGCAGAATTCCCTGTGTTCACTCTTCGACTGAAGATATAATATCCAGCTTACAGCGGAAACGCAAGATTGCTCTGGAATCAATGAAGTTAGGATATTACACTGACGGCTCCAAAACTCAAAAAGGTACGGGAGCTGGTGTCTTCTCGAATTACCTAAATATACTAAGAATATCAACAACACTAGATAAACACAATACAATTTTCCAAGCAGATTGCAATCAGAGCAGCACAGGTGGTTGCAACCATAGACATCCGAGGTCTGAATATAAAAATAATCTCAGATAGTGCAAGCAATACAAAGCAACCTAATATACTACATTATAATACTTATATTGGAATGCCATGACGCGCTCCTAAGTCATTGCAGACGCAACTGGCGTTACCCTGCACTCCTGAAGTGGATCAAAGGACACAGTAACTCCTTGGGCAACGACGCAGCAGATGAATTGGCCAGAAGGGGATCGTACACGAGGGTATTTGGTCCGGAACAATTATAATGCCGATACCATAAGCACAGATCAAGACCTGGCTGCGCTCCAAAATAGAAAAATAACACCACACAGAATGGAAAGATTGTGAAAGATGTAGGCAAACAAAAGATGCAGTTCGACTGAACCATTTAAGAACCTAGTAAGGGACATGTTTTCAGATTTTCGTTTTTTATCATAAAGCTACATAATATTAAGGTACCTACCGAATACAAAGACAGAAATTGCGATCAAACAACTAGAAGCCTAATAAAGGCAAGGGACTCCAAACCTAGTAACTACACCACAAACCCAATTTGACCATTTTAAAAAACCAGTAAGTAACATAAACCATTTCGAAACCTAGTAAGTGCATGAACATACTAGGTTTTATAATGGTCAATGTGCCTTACTGGGAAATGAAAATTCGTGTCCACCCACCTCCCGACCATAAAAAACCTAGCATCACTGGCAACACACACTGATCAAAGTCTTTTGTCTTGAGACACTGCGGTATTTCGAACGTGAGAATATTGCGAAGCTTCCCGAACGCTACCCAGCCGAGTTGGATTCGACGATTGACCTCTTTCTCGAAGTTGGACCTACCTAACTGGACTGTTTGTGCTAGGTACCTATACATAATTGTCAACAACTTCGAGTGTAGTGTCTCCAACCTTCAGAGGAGTGGGTACAACACGGGTATTTGACATGATTTTTGTCTTGTCCATGTTCATTTTAAGACCCACTTGTTGAGAGGCTCTACTGAAGCCATCGAGCATTGTGCTTAGATCCTCCACGGTCTCAGCCATGACTACGATATCGTCCGCTAAACGAAGGTGGGTGATATACTCGCCGTTGACATTTATGCCGAATCCGCTCCAGTCCAGAAGCTTGAAATCATCTTCCAGGGCGGTGGTGAACAGTTTCGGACGTAGACATGGCTCAGAAGTGAGATGGGTCTATAGTTTTTAACAAGATTTTGTCATCTTTTTTGAAGAAGAGTATCACCACACTTCTGTGCCATGCCGTAGGCGTTTTTCCCTCGAGTATGACGGAATCGAACAGCCTCTGAAGATCCTGTTACCGGCGTTCCGCCTGCTTTCAGAAGCTCAGCCGTGATTCCATCATCACCCGGTGCCTTGTTGTTTTTCAGCTGCTTGAGAGCCATTCTAATCTCGTACAGACTGACGTCCGGGATATCTTCGGTGTAGTGTCGGGTCAATCTAGCTCTTGGCTCTCCGGCTAGATTTGTGACAGGTATACATACACTCGTGTATGGTTGTCCGTAGAACTTCTCAATCTCTTCCAATAACTCAGGCCCCAACGAGATGTCTCTGCCATCCTCGGTCTTCAGCTTGGTCAGTTGGCTTTGGCCAACAGACAGATCCCTTGCGAACACTAGAGCCTTTGGTACGCTCAATCGCCTCTTTAATACGATCTGTATTACATTGGCGTAGGTCGTGAGTCAAAGACTTGAAGATCTGTCTGTTAAGATGCCGATACTGAGCAGCATCTTCAGAGGACTGCAGAACCAAGTTCCGTCTCTCTTGCATAAGTTTATTGGTGAGGTCAGAGATCTTTTTGGTTCCTTTTGAACGACGGTTTTAAAGAACTTAGACCCAGTCGTTTGGACAATTTCCACGAACCTGTCATTGTATTCGTCCACATTTTCACAGTCTCCTAGGTATTCGAAACGATTTTGCAACTCGAGCTGAAAGGTTTCGGGGTTTTGGAGTTGGGTGGGCGCTGGGTGGAGCGTAGACTTCATCAGTCGACGCCTCTCCAGCTTGGGTCTGATATTCAATGTGCCTCTTACCATTCGGTGATCACTTCCTGTTTTGACCGACCTATGGTAAGATTGAAATGGACCCTGACCCCAATAACCATTTTAAAACCTAGTAAGTGCGCTCATACTAGGTTTGGATTGTGGTTTTTACGAAGTAAAAAAAAAAGAAAACCATTTGAGTGTTAGTAAGGGCCATAAAACTTGCTATTTAAAAGTTAATTAATTAATTTATTGTAAAATATAAAGTTAAATTATTAAGCTTCAAAATAAACATCAAAAAGTTTTCAAAAGTTTGAGTATACCAGTATGGTAAACGAAAATGTGTTTTTTCGCGCTCCTGTAAAATTTACTCCGCTGCTCTTACTAGGTTCTTAAATGGTTCAGCCGAGTTGTGGATATTATATCGAAAAAGTTAAAGACTCATAAGACTAAACAGGGACAACATCCGCAAGGTCCTAAGTGTAATAACAGGTATGTTAAACAAACACCTACACAGTATAGCTGTAGTACAGACAGCCTACTGTGCAGAAGATGCATGGAGGCAGAAGAAAAACCACAGCACGTGCACAAGGAGTGCAGAAGCGTAGCAGATCAACAGGCTCAAATTCTCCAATCACCAGGGTCGCTGCAGAAGGCCTGTAGCGACCTAGATAGGTTGCTGCTACCTGGGGGGATCTGGAGCGGTCGGAATAGGAAGATCAAATAGCGCACAGTGGTCTAATCAAAAGGTTAAGTGCAATATTCGATTGCCCTGCAAAACTAACTACGTAAGTCCTTATGAATGGATACTATGTATAAAGTAAATAATTATGTAAATGGCATGGGTTGCTGGACTTTATCTGCTTAGCTCGCAAGTATAACATGTCTTGTTAATTCATGTCTCTATTGATTTAAGAAGATTCCCCTCTTAGGCAGTTCGATTTTTTCAAGTTATTTATGATTTAAGAAGAGGCTGACAAGGGTGGCTAAATATCTTGCGCTGCTCCTTCTCAGCACTGACCCATTTATGTCCCAAAATAAAAGTAGGGTTCAAGTGATACTAGGACGTGTTAAAGGGCTTTTAAAAAGCCTCTTTGTTGAAAACAAATGCATTTTATGACTTTACTTTTATATTATCCTTCTGTAGCCAAAAAGCAATCAATATAGCTTGGCATCATCATCTCTGGTCCAGAGTTTGATTCCTAATAGGGTAATTGTAGAAAACAAACTTTTCTCTGTCTCCTGTCTAATTAGTTGATGTGAAACCATTATTGTTTCTGGTCTTTATTACCCAATTGCTTCAACTAATACTTACTCTATAAAATAGGAGATAATGTATGTGATTTAGGCCGATATCATTCATTGTATATGGTGTAATAATTAATAAAATAGTAGTTTCAGATCAGAATAAACATTTAAGGAGTAAATAATTAGAATTCACTCTAAAATTCTAGCCTTATTCCCTTACAATCGCCACTTATATCACTTTACACATAATTATTAGGATACTTAGATCGCTATTATGTTAGTTAGATCAGTTTACACATTTTTTTTCTCATCACAAAATTGGTGTATATTGATATAAGTAGCAATTTTTGGACGATTTACCCTAAATAACCTGAAATAATGATTCCTCATAGTGTAATTACTAATGTTTGTTTTACAACTTTTTCTAAAATTGAAGAAACAAAAAACTATCAACAGAAATGGCGTAAAATGTATCACTTTACACTTGTTAGCGGGTGGTCAATTCAGTGTGGTGTAAAATGATTTATGTCCCATTACATCACTTTACACGAATGTAAAGTTGCCGTGCATGGCGATATAACTGGGTTTTTATTTAATTACGAAAAAACCACATGCTATATTTCCCAAACTGGCACACTGCCTAATTATATCTAACATTACCTTTCACCTAAAAAATATTTCACCAAGTTATCTCTAATAGCGACGAAGCAGGATTTTTTTTAACTTCAAATGCGATTTCCCAAAAATCACCATTTTCGACTTAACTCCGTTTTCACTGGGGGTACAGAAATAAGAATTTCAAATACTTATTAGTTTATTATTTATTAAAATTTGTGAAAAAATATGCGTTAATGCGTTAATCTGAACTTTTGCTCATAGGGATGGACATGAACAATCGCAACCAATCGAATCGCAATAATTATTCTCTCAGGCAGAGGCAGGTCAAAGGTCAGTCAGTATGCGTGCGTTTGCCTTGATGGCCGGTTGTGTTTTATGCGATTTCTCCATGAGTTGTTTGTTATTGTTATTAATTGTTGTTTTTATAAAATAAAATGCATATTATTTAATTATTTGCGATTTATTGTGTAACAACGTTTATTCCATATCCAGATAATTAAAATTCGTAGATTATAATTTTCGTAGGTAAAATCGATTAGATTTCTTAAGAAAATATTCTCGATTCTAAAAAATATTGATTAGGTTTAAAAGAAGCGCCTCACTAAATAGAACTGTCATAATCACTTTCTTACACTGAATGGACTATAAGTTGTTAGGTAGGTACTTTTTTTATGTTAACAAATAAAATGAGTTGTTTATTTTTATAAGTATATGCCTACCTAATATTTTTTCTTCATCCTTGTTTGTATAAATTTAATTAAAATATACAAAGAATCTATTATGGACAGTACTTTTTATTTTCTCCGTAAAACTTTAGCATTTTCTTTTGAAAACAAAAAAAATATTTATGTACGATACAACAACGGACCAAAGTCGTTTAGTCGACGCAGCGTTGAAACTGTCTATCGTACATGAAGATAAATTCAGGTTGCGCACTCACTACGCGACGTCGAGCAATAAAAACCTAAAATTCGAACGCCAACTTTTTGCTACAACGCTCTTAACTGCGAACTCCTATGCAGCTATGTTCTTCTGATTAATCTCGTTGCGGGCCCAATGACAGTTTAACTTTCCCCGGGACAAACTTGGCATTCAATAGTTGGGGTTTTATTAGCGGTCAAGCTGTAGATCCTGGCTACACAGGAGTTGCAGTGGTGGGAATGTGCGGTGGAATAAGTCCTTTTAGCGTATCTGGAACAGATGGGATCTGGTAAAGAAGATTTTAACGTAAGGACGATCAGCAAGCTAAAAACTGTGAAATTGTCCGAACTTCATAACAGCAGCAATTCATTCAAAAATATGGCTGGCAGCATTTGGAAGAAAATAGCTGAGGAACATGCTCAGTTAGCCATTATTTTGTAATTCCTTGTGTTGAGTTAGTCTCTTGCACTGATTCTTCTCATCACTGACAGACATAATTTGTTAAAGCAGTGTCGGTAGCTTACTATAAGCCTTGTAAACAAATAAATAACAAGATAAAGGCTGTAACTTTTTACAGGTGATGATGACAAACTAGTGAAGACAGTCCTCAAAGCGATCCCAGAGTCGGTGCGCACCAACGGCATAGTACCAGAGAGCGTTCTGAGAGAGAGGTACCATAGAGTAAGTATTTAACGAAGTCCTACACTAGACTATAGTCCACAGAGGAAATACTCGTAAACTGTTTGTAAAAATGCTGGTCAAAATTCTCTCATCCATTTTGGCTCAACATCAACTAAAATAAAATCCTTTTAGCTTCTTTTGCCACTCTTGACAATATGCTGTTTTTCTCCAAAACCTGTAAAATTCTTCCTTCATTCAGGAATTTGTAAAATTCTAGTGTTTTGTTTATTAGTGTTAAATATACATACAATTTAGGGTAAAAAAGCGTTTAGATTTTAGACGAATCTGATAATGCGTATGTACAAATAAGCGTACAATAAGGGCTACAATCGCTAATAATAGCCGAGAAGTTGTACGTGGTGACAGATGGAGAAGGCGGCGCTGAGGGTGGCCTTGGTGGAGCAGGACGGGGGGCCGCTGCCGATCTACTTCCTGTCCTGGCTGCAATCCATGATGCTCTTTATGAAGGTTAGTATCACGACAATTTAACCCAAAGACAACTTGACCCTATGACAAAACCCCGACAGTAAAACCAACTTGACCTTGAAAACTCGAACCCTTACAACTAGACCATCTGACAACTCGACCCCAACATCTCAACCCTGAAAATAAGGTAAGGTAACGACGTCTCCCTAAGTAGGAAATTCTCAATTTTTATGATGCTTTTCCTCCTTTGCCTTTGGTAAATTAGAGAGGGTTCGTGTTAATGCAGTGAAGACTAAATGAATAAGCTTTTAATAAAGAAAAAAGTACTCCATTTCTTACGAATGTTATAAATGTTAAGTAAGGTAAACGGCTACTAGTAAGTTCGTAAGTTTTTTTTCTAGCTCAAATAATAAGCAAATGGAATATTATTTATAAAAATTCTTCATTACTATAAAAACTCTATTATTTAAGCTATCTAAAAAACCAAGTACCAACATTGTGGCGCCAAAAATGAGAGCAATACGAAGCTTCAAACTCTCAGAGAGCCAAAAACAGCCGTGCGGCTTGCAAAGGTTGTTCTCACCGTAAGGTTAGCGCTCCAACTTCTTAAGCTTATAAAAAGGCGAAGGAACGTCCATTTAAATAAAACTTGTAATAGTGGTTTCATGTGTTCCTTGACAATTGATTTGGCTTAGAAAAAAGTTATATGAAAACGTAGAATTCCTTTAAAATTGCGATTAATTGACTCACGAAATAGCGTACATATAATTTTTCGGGTGTCCCCTATTTCGTGACACTACCGATTCAAGGATATTATGGATAACATTTTGATGCTTGGTTTTTAAATAATTATTTATGATAATTTAAATGTAAGTTATGAAACAAATAATGCATTTATTTAAGTTTCTCATGACCTAAATTCGGTATATATGTTTCGTTCACTAGAATTTATATGATACGAGTTTGAAGTTCACATATTATGACCAATTTTAAGATAAATTAGCTTAAGTAGTACCAGCATAATTTTGGTTTTATTTCGATTTGTTTTATTTATCTTTGTTTATTTGTATTGTATATGGGATAGATAATAGTTAATTGACACATTTTGACAATAATCCATGAATTTTACTTGGGGAATTTGGAATAATCAGTATCACGAAACAAGGAACCGTATTATTGTTACTTTTTTCCAAGTTCGTGATATGTAAATGTATGGTGTTAGGTACTTTTATGACACATACCATTAAAGAAATCGACATATTTTTTAGTTTTTAATACTTACCTACCTAAGAAATTAATTAATTACTTACTTTTTATTATGAGTCATTGGCGTATCTGGGGTTATTTTCAGGAGGGGGGGGGGCTACCCTCACTTGAAACAGCTCCAGGGGTGGGATTATGGGGAGAAGGGGGGGGGGGTGTTACAAATAACAAATCAAAATTTTATGGCTACGAAGGGGGAGGGGGGGGGTAAGTCCCCCTCCACATTTCTAATGGTTATATAAATATTTTCACATATCGCTAGAAATAACAAATCAAAATTTCATGGGTACGAAGGGGGGGGGGGGGGTAAGTCCCCCCCCTACATTACTAATGGTTATATAAATATTTTCACATATTGTTAGAATTAACAAATCAAAATATTACTAGACACATTATTTCTTATGAATATTTCAGGTAAGTAATATCGTCAATTTCACATAATTATTTTATTCTAAATTTTTATTATCATTTTTCAATTTATTAAACCCTTAATCATTATTTAAATATCCTAACTGGATGCATAAAACCTTATCCCGAAATAGGGGACATGAGTTCACGAACTTAGAAACAGAGCAAAATTTTGTCACGAAACAGGATCCAAACAAGAGGTCCGCAGAACAATTAATATAAAAAAAAGTTCAAACTATATAACTATAAATTATGTATTAACTTACTGTCAAAAGACCAAAGTTTAGCATACAAAAGCTTTCATACTGATATCATGCTTGGTTATTTTTAAATAAAATGTTAAAGTCGTAAGAGCCTTAATATACCGAAGTAGGGGGCACTTACCTTAATCAACATGTCATTGTTTGTTTTATCTTTTTCAGCTATCATGCATTCCTCAAGCCGAACAAGATAAATTACCACAGGAGCCGTTCCAAGGTCTAGACACGTTTGACTTACTGCGGAGAGCTAGGTCAGTAAATTTTCCAATGATGCCAAATCATAAAAAAAATAGAGTCTGGATTAAAATTATGAAGCCTTTTCAATACCGTATCGCAGGACTTGGATAGATATAGTAGTCTTAGAAAGTTGTAGTTTCCCTGACAGAAGTTCGTAATAAGCTATTAAAGACCATAAGCGATTGGCCAAATGTCATATACCTTTCAGATTCTGGATAGAACGGGGTAACTTAGCGGCTGCACTGCGCTACGTTAGTTCACTAGAGGGCGCGTCTAGACTGGCAGCGTCCACGTGGTTCGATGCCGCACGTTCACATCTGGAGACCAGGCAAGCGGCCGAGGCGGTGTTGGCCCACGCCGCTGCATTGGGCCTGCAGTATATTTAGACGACCTGTTACTACTGTGATGGACCTGTAAGTATTAGACCTGCACTGTACTATGTCATTTCACTAGAGGGCGCGTCTAGACTGGCAGCGTCGACCTGGTTCGATACCGCACGTTCACACCTGGAGACCAGGCAAGCGGCCGAGGCGGTGTTGGCCCACGCCGCTGCATTGGGCCTGCAGTATATTTAGACGACCTGTTACTACTGTGATGGACCTGTAAGTATTGGACTTGCACTGCGCTATGTTAGTTCACTAGAGGGCGCTTCTAGACTAGCAGCGTCTACATGGTTCGATGCCGCACGTTCACACCTGGAGACCAGGCAAGCGGCCGAGGCGGTGTTGGCCCACGCCGCTGCATTGGGCCTGCAGTATATTTAGACGACCTGTTACTACTGTGATGGACCTGTAAGTAGCATTGGACCTTATTTAGTTGTCCCGTTACTTGTAAGTGTGTATTGGGCCTGCCAGTTTAAATGCATTTTGACAACCATTGTAACCGTGTAATTTGTGTATTTCAAGTTAGTTATCTCCTTCTTACACTATAATGAAATTCGTAATAACTTTATTAATTTGACATTTTATTAACTAAAACTTTTTGTTACAGTTGCGTAATTTACGTCCAAAGTTTCCTTGCTTGTAAACGTTGTAAATAAATAATTTTGATATCTTGTAAATTGACTAAACTTCGCATTTTGTAAAACAAATTAAAAGTTGAAAATATATTGTTGCAATCGTACCTACTCAAGTGTTTTATTATCAACTTTACTCATCACCTCGTACAAAAAAGTGTTGATGATGAAGAAATTCTAGCAGAAACGTACACTTTAATAACAAACAAAGCAATTTCATCGTTTTTGGACCTTACCACGAGACAATAAGGTTTTAAAACTATAAAGGTAACAATTAGAAGTGTTAAATTCCACTATAACTGTCTTATAAACCATACTAATGTTTCATGCTTCATACAGGCTAGTTGCCTAAAAAAATTTTTTTAGTCCGTAATGTTTAATATCAAAAAATATTGGACACATATATTTTTATTTGTCAATCTAACAAATAATTACATAGTTATGGTGCGTTGAAGTTGCGCACGACGTCACAACGTGCGGCATTTTTAAGCAAGCGTTGACGTCACGGGCCTCTTCTTATGAACTTTGGGGCGCTTTATCTCTTTAAATTTTCATTAGTTTGAAAAAGTGAAAAATACGTGTAGAGTATTTTTTGATAAGTTAACTGACGGACTAATTAAAACTCTTGCTTTTTGACCCAGGCAACATCCCCATGAGTAGGACTATTTTTCAGCCTTGGCGATGAATTATTTCGAATTTGGTTTAGTTCTAAGGTTACTAGTTCTAAGGTACTACTACCTACTACTTTTTAAGAATTTCTCGCGCGCACTGTATACAAGAATCGAGCATTTTCAACATGAATGGTTTTAAGTGATAGAAAAAGTTAATCTACAAACAAAATATTTTTTTAATTACTATCTGTCTACAGACTCATCGTCCGTACTCTTGTCTTACTATCTTACTAATATTATAAATGCGAAAGTTTGGATGTCTGGATGATTGTTACTCTTTCACGCAAAAAGTACTGAACGGATTTTGATGAAACTTTACAGTATTATTGTTGATAACCCAGAATAACATATAGGCTACAATTTATGACGATCTGTGACAGACTAAATTTCACGCGGGTGAAGCCGCGAGCAAAAGCTAGTTTGTTTATATTTTTTTATTTATGTAGTATGTTGCGCTCCGCGTTGTAACTCATTTTCCGATCTACATTTTCACTGTGTCGTCACTTTAATCTACTTATTACTTATTTATGTTTATGTCTAAATACTCATCCTGGTTTTAGATTGACTATTTCGTTAAAGTTATTTGCTAGAGCATGCCTGCTAAAGTTATTTCAAAATGTTACGAACTATTTTGCTGATTTAGTGCACAACATGTAGGCTACAAACGTTAGGCAATAGACTTCGCTTGGACTGCCACAGGGTAGTCCATTCGGCCCTTCCACTAACATCTGATAAAACCAATTGAATGGTTTCCTAAGCGAACCTAAACTTAATTTATTGGCACATTGGGAAATAATTATTCCTTTCACTTAATAAAATTAATTACTTTAACAGGATTGAGTAGGTTGACAATATTTATTGTAAGAACAACACATAAAAATGACACAAAAGAAATAACAAACCGAACAATTAGCGGGCTTAACGCTAAGAATGATCTCTTCCAGACAACCCTTTGTACAATTAATAACGCAGATAACTAATTCATATTGTCTCATTTAAAATTAATAAACTCGTAAGTAAGGGTTGTTGAGCAAAAAATACCTACGATGTTTCTCAACTATGTAGGGTTTCCAATAACTTACCTATAGATTTTTCTGGATCACACTCGTTATACTCCAGTGAGTAGTTCAAGTGAATGTTATGTGTGATGATAGTTCTAGCGTGACTCTACGTATTACATGTAGCACGTAGGTATCACTTACAAAGGCACTGGCCTGGTCAAAGGAAAAGAGACCTACTTTTTTTGTATAAAAAATTGTGTCATTACCCTATGGCTTACGGGACTATTCCCATCTCTAGTTCCCACCGCTGCAACTCCTGTGTAGCCAGGATCTACACAGCTTGACCGCCAATAAGATCCCAACCCTATCCTACGGCTTATCTACTTTTTTATTAAACCTTCGTTTAGTCACTTGTCATCCGCTTTGTATTGGAAGGAAGAACCACAATCCTATGTCTTCTGAATAATTTCGTAACGGATCCAATGACAGTTTAATTTTTCCTCGGGACAAACTTGAACTTCACTGGTTGGGTTTTATTGGCGGTCAAGCTGTAGATCCTGGCTACACAGGAGTTGCAGCGGTGGGAACTGGGAACGAGAGGTGGAAATAGTTCGTTACCCACTTTTCAGTCTGCCGTTCACACGCTTCGGCACATTTGCCGCAAAGTATGTCAAAAACAAAACTTACAAAACGAAGGAAGTGTGATAACATTGGTTGGATATTGGATACCGTTCGTGAGCGGATACTGAAAAAACTGAAGGACCATGAATTAAGTGGCGCAAGTATTGTAGGCCGAGGGCTGGGAAACATTTTGTTCACATGATTTTGTCATCACCATGTTTGGTATTCGCTTGAGTGAGTATACACAATAGAATAATCAATTTGTTGATGGAGAGATAACATTGACTGTCCACTAATGAAGTATTAATTCAATAATATTCTCGTATATTTAGGTATTCAAGACAAAGATCCATTGTTAAAATATGAAATTAATAATTTTTGTGTACTTGTTTTTTTCTCAACAATGCAATTTATAAATGTATTTATTTTGAATAAACCGCCATTAAACCCGATCTAAAAATCATGTTTGTAAATAATTGATTTGTAATGTTAATAAATTCATTAAACTCATATGTTATTGGATCAATATCGTACGTAATTATAACAGTAAACGTAACAGAACGCGCCGCTATGCGTGATGGGCAATGGCCTCAATAAAGAAATAATAATTTCACACTGTAATAGAAAATATCGTTTTCATTATGTGGCAATTTTGATGTAATAATTTGGTGTAATTCTTGATCTATTTTCATACGTAAAGTAGGAGAGAGTCCTAAAAAGAAAAATGTTATTATGAATTGGAAGAATATTTTAAAGATAAACTTGACTTAAGAGAGAGAACCGGCGCAATTTCCACATACATTTTTAGTTTGGTGGTCTTGATTATTCTTTGCACCATATCCCCTAGGCTACTCCTACAAGCAACACCGACATAGGACTGTGTTGGCCTAATATAAAACTGACTTAGGCAATGTCCTGCTCACTCCGTTGCGCTCTAGCTTCCTTTCGACAGGACCGGTCGGTTTTATTGTCATATATTTATTAATTAATATAGTTTGCTAGTTATCCAACCAACCTCTTTCAGTCTAGCGTTGGATGGCGGTGGATATTCATACCAATTCCGTTTCAGTGATTTGTGGAAGTGCGACAAGTTTTTTTAAAATCGCGTGTTATACTCGTGTTGGTTGTGGTCGAATTTTTAAGTCGAGGTTCTCAAGCGTGCAATATCTTTCCTATTCGGCCAGTAACATTTAAACTTAAGAACTAGTATTTTTAAACTCAATTTTAGTTGTCATTTGTTGTAGTTTTAAAAAGAAAACATAATTATTTTTTTAGTTTTTAGGCTGCTTTTGAATTTAGATCTTACTTTTTCTATCTTCAACAGTGAAAGGGTAGTTCAAAGAGTCATAAGATTTAACCAGACCTAGTAGCTTCTTTCTTCTGTTTCGCAATTAACTTAATAGTTTATTTACCAGCTGGAGCTTGTTCTGATAACAACTAATGAGCCTGAAACTAATCCGACCGTTATCTTACATTCAAGCTCGAGTGATACACAATGACGTTTCTAGTACCGATATTAATATGTGTGGTGTGTGTGTTGTACTCTTACTACTTGTGGAAGAAGAGTTGTCCTGACACGGACAACGAACCCCCGAAGTTTCCAGGCGGCTTGCCTATTGTGGGGCATGCGCTACAACTCATAGGAGACAGCAGCCGTAAGTTTTTTATATTTATTTTCTCTTACTTTTTGTCAAGATTTGAAGGAAAGTTTGTACACTAATTCCTACTAAAGTATCTCTTATTATGCAGTCAATTTGAATGAGTTGTTACATTTTGAGTTTAATTGCTAAAGTTAGGTTTTCGGAAAGTTTAGTTCCAGAGTTAGGTTTTCATAGAGTTACCTACGTTTTCAGAGTTAGGTTTTTGGAAAGATAGGTTTTCCGAAGGTTATTATTAAGACAGTTAGGTTTTCGAGAAGTTAAATACTATAATGTATTATTGACACATGGGCAATGTGTCTTCCTTCAGTAAATAATACTTACCTACTTTAAAGTAACTACCTACATTTTCAAGTTTCGCTTTCATTCCTTATTTTGCTAACATTAATCATAAGATACCTAATACCTCTACGAAAAGAAACGAATTACACTTTTACCACTTTTACTAAGGAACATGCAAAACTGATATTGTAGAAGAATCATAACGTGAATGGAAAAGTACTTACTAGAGATAGGGTTTGCGTGCAGCACGTCATTCGAATTTGATTCTGGTGGCTTAATTACGAATGCAAGCGTTATCCTATGCATTCAAGTAGATATAGCTACCACATGATCAAAAACTCTTAACTAAATGACCCATTGTACCTTAAGCGTTCTCAAGTTATGGTAAGATGCGATTAACTATGAGTTTAACTAACTAGGATTTTGGTCAAACAACAACTTTACATTCATGAAATTTTGAATAACGTGTTTTAGTTTCGTAATAAAACTGTACAATCGCTTTTGAGTCCATGGGTTCATGGGTTCTTCAGTAGAGTTGAATAAAATTCTGTCTTTGATACGTACGTACTCGTACATACCTACCTACTTATTTAGACATTGCTATTATGAGATTTTCCTGAAAAGTTAAAGTCTAAATAAATACCTACAATAGATTAATAGTTAACGTTAATTCTTGTTTGGCAACAACAAATCATGACGATATTTATTATTTATCGTACACGTAGAAGGTCTTCGATTAATTAACTAGGTACTATCAAAATGAGTACAACAAATGTAATGTTGTAATTAGTACCGTAGGTACCTAACAGTTAATTTCATCGCAAAACATGAAACAAATTTTCAGTCTCTTTCGAAAAGAAATCATAAAAATAAACTGAAACAAACAACTCAACAGGTAGGTACTGAGTTACATTGCTTAAGTTGTGTCATGTTCATGTTGGTCAGTAATAGTCAGTATTCAGGTTAGCAAGATGCAAGCCTTAGGTACTACCGATAGCCTTATCGGAGTCCAGTGAGATTTACCTAATCATCATCATCATCATTTCAGCCATAGGACGTCCACTGCTGAATAGGCCTCCCTCAATGATTTCCATCTTCAGGTTTACCTACATGCGACTGAACATACATTAGTAGGTACTCGTAGGTGTAAAAGTAGTTCAATGGAAAATTCTGATTAGGATGTGCGTGTAACCTTTCAGTCTATCCTTTCAGGATTACCCACGAATGTTAAACACTTCCCTTGGAATATCCGTACACAAACGGATTGTGCAATACTAATATACCGCAATCATCGTAGGGCGTTGCGAATTGTTTCGCGAATTGTTTTAATTGCATGTTTTCTAGATCAGTTGCGAATTGGTATTAATTTTATGATTTACAGCGTAGATATAACTGTACTATTTGTTCACATATCAATTATTTATTAAATTACAGCAACAAACGTTATTTAGCATTAAATGTGTGTCGGCGAAGTCCCACCGGTAGACCGACGATATCATAATAGTAGCAGGGAAGCGCTGGACGCAGGCCGCTACCAATCGATCAACATGGAAAGCATTGGGGGAGGCCTATGTTCAGCAGTGGACGTTCTATGGCTGAGATGATGATGATGATGATGATGATGATATGTGTCGTCGACACGCTTTTGATTGAACATCCATTGACGAAAAGGTTCTGTCGTCAAAACGACCGTTGGGGATACGTTTCACTCACTTTAATCGATCCCAAAACTATACTACTGAGTTCTCTGCTATTGCTTCCCCTAACCGCCTGGTCAGCGTGGCGCAGCGTGACAGTGTAAGGCCAAATCCTCATGGTTCCGGCTAATCCTGTCGGCCCCCCATTACCTAAGTGGGGGCGTGTTGGGTCCCGCCGTGTAGGGCGGGACGTTCGCGGAAGGCGCCTTGGTCGTTTCTAGTACCCAAGGCGCCGACCACTATGCGGCAGAGGAAACACCCCAGATTTTTAGTGGGTTCGAGCCCCACGTAATCTGCCGTCCCCCGGCGGTAGGTATGGATATCGTATACGATACTCATTTGCCTCTCCTTTTGCCTGTATCAAATTATAGAAGGTCATCCTCCTGCAAGGATGTACCTAAATGACCTGACGATGTTGATGACATAATGCTATCGGGACTATTCCCACCTCTCGTTCCCACCGCTGCAACTCCTGTGTAGCCAGGATCTACAGCTTGACCGCCATAAAAACCCACCCAATGAAGGTCAAGTTTGTCCCGGGGGAAAGTTAAACTGTCATTGGATCCGCAACGAAATTAATCAGAAGAACATAGGAGTTTGAAGTTAAGGTCATCAATGACATAATGCTAAGCGAATAACATTATTTAGTTTCAATCAGTTCAAAAAATGTTTATAACGTGTTTTCAGATTTATGGCGTGCTGTAAATGATTTGGCGAGCAAGAGTTATTCCATAGGCGGGGTAGTGGCGGCTTCCATTGGGCCTAGGACTATTTATGGTAAGTTTTGTAATTTTATGGAACTTTTGCACACTGTAACTACCTTATCATTATCATAGGAGTGAGTAAGATAGATTACCGTTTAACTATGCACATGTGCCTACTTTACTACCGGAGCTGAAAATGTGTAGGATCCATTCATAGGATAACTTTAGGCCTAAAAGTATTAGGTATTGCTCACCGAAAGATACTTACGAGTAACTATACCTACACTGAATGCAGTACCTCTAGCATGAACAACTTTCGTCTTCGAATCGTTTGCGTATTCGATAAAATTCGATACTCAATCTTCGAATTAAACGATAACGTGACAATTTTGATTCTCAAAATAAGTTTCGTGCAACCACATCTCATACTAATTTTACTTTACGACACGTTCACAAGGGCGCTGTTGTAGTTTTCTTACTAAATCTTTTGATGGCGATTCAAGTACGCAAACGATTTGAACTCGAAAGTTTTTCGTGCTAGCCGTACAGGACGGGAGGTGAATTGAAACGCCATAGATCGAAAACGGGCGCAGTGATACTAGACTCTATTGAACAAGAACAGCAGTTTTATTCAAATAAAATAAAATCTAGACACAAACTAAGCAATATCATTGTGGGTGAACCTCTTAATAATGTTTCTTGTTTTATATTCAGTGGTGACAGACCCCGATGATTTCTTCACGGTAGCCAACACCAGTTTGGAGAAGGACGACTTTTATGACTTCGCAAAACCATGGCTTGGAGAGGGACTCGTTACAGGCAAAAGTAAGAGCAATATTATTATTTCTTTTTTAACATAGTGTATCTTATTTTACCGTTATACTTATTATTATTCTCATTACCACTATAGGTCCCATTGTAAAAATTGTTTATAAACATGAGTAGAAACCTCCTCAAAATGTGGCTCTTGCTAAAGTAACCTCATGTTTTTGTATAATATCCAGTGTCAATTTGGAAGAACCACAGAAAGCTGCTGAACCCGGCCTTCAGTCAGATCGTGCTGGACGGTTTCCTGGGCGTGTTCAACGACCAGGCAAGGAAGCTGGTGAAGGATCTGGAGAAAGAAGTCGGGAAGGGCCCCTTCGACCACTGGACGTATACCAGGCATAACGCTCTTGAGACCATATGCTGTGAGTATAGCTTCAGATTCTTAGGGCTTTTTTTTTCTTTCTTTTTTTTGGTTTCAGCAGAGTATAAGATAAATTCTTCCACTCTTGCTATGGATGGCATAAAGGGCAAATCTTCGTTTAAGGGTCAAGTATGCGAAAATATGGCTTCCCCAAATCCTCAACCCATCTGGCCAGCGTGAGGCTTTTGTAAAATTAGGGAAAATTTTAAAATTATTTAAGTACCTACCTACGCGATATCGTTAAACGATTTAAGTACCTAAGGTTAATCCGAGAGCAAGATGTTGTTGTCAATTCATAAAGTTGTCACAGAAAATATCATGCGAAGATTCTTAACATCTCATAAATAAAAATCAATTTTGTAAAAAAATACGCGTAGGTAGGTACTTGTTCATGTTACAGACACCGAACATAAAAAAAAACGCTTCCCGTAAATGTCGTAAAAGGCGATCAGGGACAAAGACGGACACATCAGTCTTCCCCGAACCGTCTGGCCTACGTGCGGAGTGTAGGCCAGATCCTCCACTTATTTTGTTTTGAGAGTGAGACCAAGAATACCCGATGATGATTGAAATCTAACCGAAAACAATTCTGTTCACTTCCAGTGACAGCACTTGGCGTGGACTTCACAGACCACACCATCCTCAACAGCCAATACGTGACAGCGACGGAGCAGATCTTCAATACCATGGTGGACCGCTTCCAGAAGTTCTGGCTGCACAGCAAGCACACCTTCAGGTGGAGCAACGTGAAGAGGAAGCAGGACGCTTGTCTGAAGATACTGCACAACATGTCTTATACCGTGAGTCTGATAATGAGCAACTAAAGCCTGGTTCGTGAGCACGTAGAATTTTGTCCAATGACCCCAAGCTACCCATCCTTATCGCTCGCGCGTAATTATATTGCTGTCGCGACTGTGCGACGGGCGCTCCCAGTGAGTCGTAGATTCGCTGTCTTTCCCGAAGACTATAATCCGAGCTTTTTCAAGGCTAGACTGAATAGGCACTTACAGGGCACATAATTGTACCATCCTAGACTGCATCACATACCAGGTGCGATTGTGGTCAAATACCTGCCTTGTTATGCATAAAAAAATCCTATAAACCAATCTCATCAAAGTTTCTAAGTTTTGATCTGGGGGTGTAGACAAAGTGACATTCGTGATAATTTTAATTTTGAAATCGCTTCACTAAGGGGTAACAAAAAAACTTTGTAGCGAAGCCATTTCCAAATTATTGGTTGGCTTAATGTTTTTTTATTTATTTTAGGTGCTCAAAAGAAGAAAGGCTGAATTCGACAGCAATAACATACTCCCTGAAAGAAAAACTGGAAATACTTCAGGTGAGAAGTATACTTATTCTTTAAATTTTAATTAAGCTTCTGGTGAATTTAATTCAATTATGCACTACTATCCAACTATTAAAAAATGCTTCCAACGTTGTTGATAAGAAGCTTCGAAGATAAAGTAACACTTAAAAAGTATCTAAGTTGACCTTATAAAAAGGGTAGGTATAAATTATTCTAACTTTGAACATTAGCTCTACGACTTCTAACGGTTAATTTCTGAATTCCAGGCAAAAAATTTAAAGCCTTCATGGATCTACTCCTTGAGTTATCCGTGGAGAAGGGAGTGTTGAATGACAGAGAGATACGAGAGCATGTGGACACGATGATTGTGGGCGGCCACGACACGTCGGCTAACGTGTTAATGTTCACGCTTCTGCTGCTGGGGTCTCATCCTGAGGCGCAGGAGAAGGTCTACCAGGAGTAAGTATATCATCATCATCATCATTTCAACTAAAGACGTCCACAGCTATACAGTGGGCAAAGGCCTCCCCTAAGGATTTTCACAACGACTAGTACTGTACTGCCGGCGCATTCAAGTGCTTCCTGCGACATTCACCAGATCGTTGATCCACTTAGTGGGAGCTCCGGTCCGTGGTTGCCATTCGAGAACTTTTCTGCCCCAACGGCCATCAGTATTATCATCATCAGGTTATTAAGTCTCCACTGCATGAGCAAAACCCTCTTTAATTTACCAAATAAAGGATTTGGCTTACACTTTCCACGATAGCCAACTGGACTAGTCACACCTCTCGATCCCACCGCTGCAACTTCTGCATAGCCAGGATCTACAGCTTGACTGCCAATAAAAACTCAACCAGCGAAGGTCAAGTTCGTCCCGGGGGAAAGCCGCAACGAAATTAATCAGTACCTCTAGCATGAACAACTTTCGTCTTCGAATCGTTTGCGTATTCGATAAAATTCGATACTAAACCTTCGAATTAAACGATAACGTGACAATTTTGATTCTCAAAATAAGTTTCATGCAACCATTTCTCACACTAAGTTCACTTTACGACACGTTCACAAGGGCGCTGTTGTAGTTTTCGTACTAAATCTTTTGATGCCGATTCGAGTACGCAAACGATTTGAACTCGAAAATTTTTCGTGCTAGCCGTACAGAAGAACATAGGAGGAGTTCGAAGTTTACCAAACTATCTATACTTTCCAGATTAAAAGACGTGTTCGGCGACTCAGACCGTGACGTGGAGAAGCACGACCTCTCCCAACTGGTGTACCTGGAGGCAGTCCTGAAGGAGAGCATGAGGATGTACACGATCGTGCCGGTGCTGGCCAGGCGGCTGGACAGAAACGTGCAACTGAGTAAGGGATCACAGTAAACATCGTAGCTTCACATACTCGTAGTACTGTAGAAAGAAATTAATTTGTTGTTCAAATGATTGAATGACCATCACCCTATAGCAGTCCACTGCTGAACATTTGCCCAATATTCGTTATTTTTACTCTGTCTACGGCTACGGATTATCGAACCCAGACTGTAAACCCTTGAAAAAGAGGCTGACAAACACTGGCCCATTTATTGTCCTGAAGCAGTGGTAGGGTTAATACTGGGACGTGTAAAAACGCGTTTTAAAAGCCTACTTGCAAAAATATATAAGTTTTATGAGTTATAGTTTTTGCCTGCAATTTTTTGCCAGTTGTCACTTCACCCCCATACAGTTGAATGAATCAAAGCCCTATTTAACGATTGCCGAATCGCGATTACTACTCGTAATATAATTCGATGGGTGCCTGGAATAAAGCCGCAATAGTCATAGCAACAGTTTTCCGATTAAGTGATTTTAGTAAACTGCGGGTCCCTATACACCTTTTGAATTTTTTTCAGAATTTTATCTTTGAAACTGCCCGATTTACCAAAAGCACTATGGATATTGAATCGTTATTCCCATTCATCATTTAAAATTTGTTGACCGGAATAATCGTGTCATATACAATGTTAAAACTTTTATTTAAATCTTCTACAAGCAAACGGCTATTACTGTATCCTTCAGATCAGCGCCCGAGGCTGCAATACACTATTGCTGTTTGATTAATTGCACACTTTTTACCGGAATAAAACCACAATGGACTCTTACGGAACCGACTATCAATGTATGAAGCGGCAATATGTATTTCTACCTTTTTTAAAGTATATTCTAAGCACTATAAACCTTATGCACATTAAATGTTACTCCAGAAAAAATAACGCATCGTTTGATATACAAACCGTTTTGATACGCCTCGTAGTTTAGAATTATTCAAAATTGACACTAAATTTCTTCTCCTGTAAAATTGTGTTTTGTCGATTGCGGCTTTATTCCCGGCACCCATCGAATTATATCCTTGTAATAATTTCTTAAATCTTTTACAGAAAACTACACGCTAGCAGCTGGTCGGACCTGCTTCTTATTTCTGTTCGGTATCCACAAGCACCCCATGTGGGGGGCAGACGTGGACCAATTCAACCCCGACCGGTGGATGGATCAGGCCAGTCTGCCAGACAACTCTAACGCGTTTGCAGCCTTTAGCTTGGGAAGGAGGATGTGTATAGGTAGGTTATTTTAAAATTCAAATCGTAGACTTAGTTGGGGTTTTTGACATAGAGATATAGAGAGATGCCAACTAATGCGCTGAGCTCGTAACTCAGTGTCGCATTAGAAAATCACGCACACAAAGTAATCAAAATATGTGCTCATTATCCACTGCGGTATCAGTACTCGGCGTTCGAATAATCTTTAGTACTACGCAAGCAATGTAAACTGTTTACTTTATGACGTCGCTGCTGTCATCATTGCATTCACGAGAAATGTGTTCTGTTTTTGGGCATATTGCTGCGACATCGGCCACGCCCCCTTGTCACATCTCCCTTAGTTTCTGTAATCTGTGGTTTTTTACAAACTTGGAAGCGAGGCTTCAGTATTATTAGGTACGACGAATGGGGTGCAGACATGGACCAGTTCAACCGGTCGCCTGTCAAACCTTAACTTCGAACTAAACTTGTTCTTCTGATTAACTTCGTTGCGAGTCCAATGACAGTTTAAGCTGTAGATACTGGCTACACAGGAGTTGCAGCGGTGGGTGTGAGAGGTGGAAATAATATCCCGCCCTATCTAGAAAATTAATCCCTTAGTAATTTACTTTAATCTAACGATAATATTAAGTATTAGCTCATTATCAGAACGTTTCACTGTATTTTTGTAACTGTTTCAGGCAAAACCTACGCCTACATGTCGATGAAGACAACCCTCTCACATGTGCTCCGTAAATACCGCTTCAAGGGTGACCACACACAACTAGAACTCAAATTGGACGTGATGCTGAAGCCAGCGTCAGGTTACTACGTCAGCATTGAGAAACGGCATTAGAGCTAGTCTGTTTTATTACTTTTATGTCCATTTATGAGAGCGATTAAAGTCGAAATAATGTATTATTTGTTAGACAAAAAGTCAGCATTAATGTAGACGCTGGTTAATTTTAGCTGCTCTGAGGGCTTAGTGTAAGTTTACATTAAACTTCCTCACTAGTGAGCGCTTTTAAAAATTAATATGAAAATTTTAGTTCTTCAAAGTTTCCACTAGCAGCGCTGTACAGTCCGTGTCACTTTCTTACGCGCTTACTAGTGACAACGTTTGATGTAAACCATGAAGCTAAAGATAAAAATGGAGGGCAGAGTTGGAACAAAAACTTGAGTCAAATACCTACTTATATCTATCTCGCTCTCTGCGGCCCTACCTATCTTTTTAGTGTGAACTGTAGTTTTGCTATCTTCTGATTTAAATCTCCTTGTAAATTCTTCGAAATAGCCAATTCACTAACCAAATCAGAAGTTAAACAAATAAATAATTAATATTTGAAACTAAGATTACCTAGTTAAATAAATGAGCCGCTCGCGTTCTTTATTCTACGTCGCGCGCGCTTAACTTGTTGAGCAGTTAATTCCAACTGCTCCAGCAGTTATCAATGGCAGCTTCAAGCTGTTGACTATGAATGCGGAAGCGGTCTAGTTATTATGTTTATCACTGGATAACTGCTCAATCTGTCCGCGGATGGCGGGCCATTAGATATTATTATACTGACTTCTTAGCTGAAAACCAGTAAAATTTAATTCCGGTAAATTCTCGATTTTCTTCCTTGGCTGATAACTTTCCCCCGGGACAAACTTAACCTTCACTGGTTGGGTTTTTATTGGCGGTCAAGCTGTAGATCCTGGCCTCACAGGAGTTGCAGTGGGGAATAGTCCCGTTAAGGAACAGCCAAGGGGCTGATTTCAATTGAAAGTTGTTGTATTTAGTAGCAGTAGATAATTATATTATTATAAATTAATTAATAAACGTTTTTTCATCAATAAACAATTAATGTGTACCTATATTATTAGTTACTTAGAAATTACGTACATATTTTTTACTTAACGCGACAAATTCAATTTTTCATCTGTTCATGTTTAATATCGATGTTACTAAAAAAATCCTAATGAAATTACGTAAAAGAATCCACTGTTTTTTTTTACTAAAACGTGTATCTATAATTTATTGTAAGAATTAATTTTAAGTCGTTATAATAATATAAATAATAAATGTTGATAAATCTACATAATTTGTGTTTTCAATCGCCATGTCAATCAAACGCCTCCATTGTTTTAATTCTACGCTGTTTCTTTCTGTCACTTTACGAAATTAAGGTGAAAGGGTCAAGTTTAGAGGAAAGTTAAATAATTACCGAAATATACCTATTTTTGTTTTGTTTTGCAATACATTTGTTTATTTATTGGCTGCAGCTTGTTCTGAAAACAACTTATTGTGCTACCCTTATCTAAAGTTATTATTTGAACTGGCTGATTCGTGATCCTCGAACGTGGGTTCGAACACCTCTGACGCTCGACTATTGTGGTGAGCCCATTCGTGATACAAGTTTATTTAGCTTAGTACGAGGGGCTATAATGCTTCAACAACCACACCAACGCGTGCAGATCGGCGCCGGCGCGATCATAGGCCAAAGACAGGTTGCGCGACCCATGGCCATGCATGACAGTCCGCGCGACCTGTCATTGGCCTATGATCGTGGCGATGGCGGTCTGCACGCGTTGGTGTGGTTGAAGCTTTAGTAATTTGTGCAAATACAAATGACTAATATTCTTTTTAAACAAAAAAAATTGCAGCTCGATTCACAATGGCGTTCTTAGTACCGATACTGGTATGTGTGGTGTGTGTGTTGTTCTCTTACTATCTTTGGAAGAAGAGTTGTCCTGACACGGACAACGAACCTCCGATGGTCCCTGGGGGCTTACCTATTGTGGGACATGCACTACAACTCATAGGAGACAGCAGCCGTAAGTTTTTCTTTGTTAGCTTTAAAAATTGTAACAACTTGAAGTAAGTGACAAACAAAATTTTGATAAAAACTCAAATAAAATGTTTTGGACTCAAAAATGGTTTTGACCGATTATGAGTTTTGACTGTAACATTTATAATTTGAGCGTAAATTCTAAAATATTTGAAATACGTCTTATTGTAGGTTAGTACATTAAATATTCTGTGGTTGTGCGTTTGATTTACGGCTTCACATAATAAGCAAGCATCGTTTGTGAATACGGTAGTACAACCCGATCGAAACTACGCACCTCACTGGAATGCGACTCTCCCTCGCTCACCCGCTCATCTCCGCGCATTCGCCTGTCCGTACCAGAGCGTCGATGTGACGTCACGGCTGCCAGATCAGGTGCGCAGTTAACTTAAACCAGGTTGTACATGAACTGATACGATTTTTCAGATCTGTGGCGTGTCTTAAACGATTTTGCGAGCAACAGTTATGCTAAAGGCGGAGTAGTTGCAGCTTCACTTGGGCCTAGGACTATTTATAGTGAGTTTCATGATTTTACTAGCGGCCCGCCCCGGCTTCGCACGGGTAGATATAGGTACCTATTTAACAGAAATTAGGTAATCATCATCAGGAAAAAATGTATTTTAATGGTCAAAGAACAATCAAACATTCAACAGAAATATTTAATTACGTACAAATATTTGACAGTCAGTTAAAACCGTTAAGATGAAACAGCTCATTTCATAATTACTTAGGCTGGGTTGCACTTGCACCATCTTACTTTAACTTTGACAAACGTCAAAAATCTGTCAAAATCCATACAAAAAGCACCGGTTATCGTCAAAGTTATGGTCAAAGTTGGGTGGTGCAACCCAGCAGCCTTATAATTTTTTTGTAGGTAATTTAAGATATAAACTGGTGAATCCCTTGAACTCAAACAACTTCGAAATAAAAAATCTTGTACTCGTACCAAAGAAACATCTATAATATGTGTAATTTACTGAAACTGTGACGGGTATGTACTTGTATACTTTTTCAGTTGTGACGGATCCTGATGATATCTTCACGATAACCAACACCTCTTTAGAGAAGGACGGCGTCTATGACTTTGGAAGACCGTGGGGTGGGGACGGACTCATTACGGCTAGAGGTTAGAAACAACACACATTACATAAAAATGTAGATTACTGAAGCTAAAGTGGCAATAGGCAGAGTACAAAGTACGCCGTTCTGACGGCTGATGGGGCAGCAAGGTTCTAGAGTGGAGGAGACCACGTACAAGCAAGCGCAGCGTAGGACGTCTACCCACAGGTGGACCGTCGCACGTCGGTCGCCGACCTCATAAAAGTAGCAGGAAGGCGCTATATGCAGGCCGCTACCAACCGATCATTATGAAAATCATTGGGGAGGTCTATGACATGACGACCACGTAAGTAAAGAAACTTCATGTCGTCAACAACGCTCGTGTCAACGGCTCTCTCGTACGGTGGGAATACATTTCGTGGGAACATTTTTGTTATGCCGCATGTACACTCTCGTCAAAGTTCGTCCGAGAGCTCTCGCCAGGAAATCTGATTGGTTATTCAAAACTTTGCTGCTCCGCTTCGCCCTGGATTAAAACCGGGCTTAAAAGTTGTTAAGTAGTGTCGTTTTGTATTTCTCCAGCGTCAACTTGGAAGATTCAAAGAAAGCTGCTGAATCCGGCCTTCAGTCAAACTGTGATGGACAGTTTCATGGGTGTCTTTAATAAACAGGCACGGAAACTGGTAAAGGATTTGGAGCCAGAAGTAGGGAAGGGCCCCTTCGACCACTGGACGTATACCAAGCATAACGCTCTTGAGACCATATCGAAGGCAGAAAGCGATTTTGTCGTATCTCAAAAAGTCCGATTTTACACCAGAGCAAAAAAACTATTTCAAAAATTCATAAATCTTAAATTAAGAAAGTTAGAAAGCTGAAATTTTACATGTTTTTTCTACTAATTAAACTTTATTTAATAAAGGTGATTGGAATATTCTAGAGTTACTACTTCATTGACTTTTGACTAGTTACAGCAATTGATTTTTTAATATCGAGCTGCAGAAATGTTGTATCAGGAAGGTAAAATGTATGGCTTATTTAAGTTGACTTCAGTTTCCGGGCAGCGGATCTGCTGTATCTCAAAGAAACGATAAACTCTACAGGGCTATTTAGCTGTATGGACCTTTTAATGAAATAACTTTCTACATTTGAAATGTTTTATATACAATAAGAGTCAGAGATGTGAAAACAATAAAATACTGTATCTTTTTCTTAACTATTTTATTTAAATTTTAAGAATGTAATGGGACAAAAAAATCAGTCTGTTTTTTAATTATAAAATCAGTCCGACAAAAATATTCTTCTTTATTAGTTTATCTCTCTTCTTCATTAATTTTAAGAAGCATACACTTTCTCTTTAAAAGTTTAACAATCAGCCTGCCATAGTTTTTCTTCTTCATTAGTTTCAACAATCAATCTGCTAAATTCAGTATTAGTTTGTAAACTAAATAAAAATAATCATCATGTTACTTTTCCTTCTTTGTTCATTAGTTACATAAATCAGTCTGCTATACTTTCTCTTTATTGCTTGCAACAATCACTTACTTATACTTTGTCCTGAGGTTTGCCACTTATTATTTTTAAACACGTAAACAACAAGTGCCGTGTGGGGGGGACGGCCATGAAGAATACTCTTCCCCACCGCCAACAGGAGGCGTGTCGTAATAGGCGACAAAATCCCTGCAGCACCGGACGGGCAGCAGCGTCTGCGTGCGAAACCTCACAAAAAAAAACTGCGATCGCTAACCCGCCTGCCAAGCGTGGCGATTAAGGCAAAATCCCCTCATGAAGAGACACAAAAAAACACGGCCCCTAGTCCCCGGCGGCCCCACTATCCCGGGCCACGGTAGCGGTCACGGTAACGGTGGGGCGAGAGGTGCTAAGAATCACCGGGTACCGTGGTGTCGGGTTTATCGTCCACAAGTCCCTTGTCAACAACGTGGTCCAGATCAAGAGTATTTCGGCGAGGGTAGCGTACCTTATACTCAGAATCACCAAACGGTATTCGCTGAAGGTCATACAGGTATACGCACCGACCACGGAACACCCCGACGACGAAGTGGAGACTATATGTATATGAGGATATTTCCAAAGCCATACATAGCTCCCGGTCCCATTTTACCGTTGTGAAGCTCGAGAGGCGTCGACTGATGAAGTCTACGCTCCGCCCAGCGCCCATCCAACTCCAAAACCCCGAAAGCTTTCAGCTCGAGTTGCAAAATCGTTTCGAATGCCTGGAAGACTGCGAAATTGTGGACGAATACAATGACAGGTTCGTGGAAATTGTCCAAACGACTGGGTCTAAGTTCTTTAAAACCCGTCGTTCAAAAGAAACCAAAAAGATCTCTGACCTCACCAATAAACTTATAGAAGAGAGACGAAACTTGGTTCTGCAGTCCTCTGAAGATGCTGCTCAGTATCGGCGTCTTAACAGACAGATCTCCAAGTCTTTGACTCGCGACCTACGCCAATTTAATACAGATCGTATTAAAGAGGCGATTGAGCGTAACAAAGGCTCTAAAGTGTTCGCAAGGGATCTGTCTGTTGGCCAAAGTCAACTGACCAAGTTGAAGACCGATGATGGCAGAGACATCTCGTCGGGGCCTGAGTTATTGGAAGAAGTTGAGAAGTTCTACGGACAATTATACACGAGTGTACTTCCCAAATCTAGCTGAAGACCCAAAAGCTAGATTGACCCGACACTACACCGAAGACATCCCGGACGTCAGTCTGTACGAGATTAGAAAGGCTAACTGCTGAAAAACAACAAGGCACCGGGTGATGATGGAATCACGGCTGAGCTTCTGAAAGCAGGCGGAACGCCGGTACTAAAGGCTCTTCAGAGGCTGTTCGATTCCGTCATACTTGAGGGAAAACGCCTACGGCATGGCACAGAAGTGTGGTGAAACTTTTCTTCAAAAAAGGCGACAAAACCTTGTTGAAAAATTTATAGACCCATCTCACTTCTGAGCCATGTCTACAAGCTGTTTTCGAGAGTCATCACGAATCGTCTCGCACGCAGGCTCGACGACTTCCAGCCTCCCGAACAAGCCGGTTTCCGAAAAGGCTTTAGTGCCATATACCACATACATACGCGACGGCAGATTATAATCAGCCACTTAGGCGTTTGTGGACTATGAAAAAGCCTTCGACTGACCTGGGCAGTGCTACAGTCTCTCCAACGGTGCCAAATTGACTATAGATACATCGAAGTGCTGAAGGGCTTGTACGAAAACGCCACAATGTCGGTCCGCCTCCAGGATCAGAACTCGAAACTTATCCAGTTGCAGCGAGGAGTGAGACAGGGAGATGTCATATCTCCGAAACTGTTCACCACTGCCCTGGAAGATGTTTTCAAGCTTCTGGACTGGAGCGGATTCGGCATAAATATCAACGGCGAGTATATCACCCACCTTCGTTTCGCGGACGATATCGTAGTCATAGCTGAGACCATGGAGGACCTAAACACAATGCTCGATGGCCTCAGTAGAGCCTCTCAACAAGTGGGTCTTAAAATGAACATGGACAAGACAAAAATCATGTCAAATGCCCGTGTTGTACCCACTCCTCTGAAGGTTGGAGACACTACACTCGAAGTTGTTGACAATTATGTATACCTGGGACAAACAGTCCAGTTAGGTAGGGCCAATTTCGAGAAAGAGGTCAATCGTCGAATCCAACTCGGCTGGGCAGCGTTCGGGAAGCTTCACGAAATTCTCTCATCCGAAACACCGCAGTTTCTCAAGTCAAAAGTATTTGACCAATGTGTGCTGCCACTAGTTGCCAGTGATGGTATACGGATCTGAGACGTGGTCGCTTACTATGGGCTTCATAAGAAGGCTCAAAGTCGTCACCCAAAGAGCGATGGAGCGTGCTATGCTCGGAGTTTCCCTGCGTGATCGAATCAGAAATGAGGAGATCCGTAGGAGAACCAGAGTGACTGACATAGCCCGCAGAATCGCTAAAATGAAGTGGCAGTGTGCGGGGCACATAGCTCGAAGAGCTGATGGCCGCTGGGGCAGGAAAGTTCTGGAGTGGCGACCACGAGCCGGAAGACGTGGCGTGGGCAGGCCTCCCACTAGGTGGACCGACGATCTGATGAAGGTCGCGGGTGGTGCCTGGATGCGAGCGGCGCAGGACCGGTCTTTGTGGAAATCCTTGGGGGAGGCCTTTGTCCAGCAGTAGACGTCTTTCGGCTGAAACGAAACAACAAATAAAAATGTAAAATAATATTTATTTTAAGAATTTACAATTCTGCATTCTCACTATCGGCGCTAACGCACAACTGCCGCGCGATCAGAATGGCGTATGACGCAGCGGGTGGAGGGGGTTTGTTTTGCTAGAGTGACGTATTACTTGCTGTACACAAAACAAGACTCTATTCTAATGATGTTAGTAAGATTTTCGCTATTAGATGATACGTTTGAAATGCAGTAACTATTTTATAAGTACTCACGTCAGTTCGGCGCATTTGCTGTATGTTCGAACATCGTAAGATTTTAGGGCGGCTGAAATGCTGTATCTCCTTTAAAATCAATGTTCGACTCAGGAAAAGAGTGCTGTAACTGTTTAACATACTAGTAGTGTGGTCGTATCTATTTTATTTTCGAAAGTTGCGATTTTTTGACTAGTTACAGCAATTGGTCAAGTAAATTGTAAAAAAACTGGAAAAAATTCTATGACGTATCTATATTTTTTTTCATCGTAGAAAGACGATACATACACCATTCGACGCGGCTTTTTTTTCTTAATACAATACAATTTAAAGTCATTTTAGCCAATTTTTGAGATACGACATTTCCGCTTTCTGCCGTCGATATATGCTGTGAGTATATGTATATACCCTACCTATTAAATATGTAATTCAAACGACAGCGAACCTTTTAAATTGAAAAAAATCTCCTAATCCCTTAAAATAAGGTTTTTATTCCGGCTTGCTTATTTTCCAATATGTGCACTACAAATAACTACTCTTTTCACAAGCTTTTATCTAACTAGCACTGTCTCTATGTAGTTAATATAAAGTAAGTAAACTTACTTCAAAGATCATCCCCAAAAACTTACAAATTTTTTCCAGTGACAGCCCTGGGCGTGGATTTCACAAACCATACGATCCTCAACAGCCAGTACGTGACAGCAGTGGACGAGATGTTTAAAAGCATAGCAGTCCGCTTCCAGAAGTTCTGGCTGCACAGCGATTACACCTTCAGATGGAGCAACGTGAAGAAGAAGCAGGACGCTTGTTTGAAGATACTGCACAATATGTCTGACACTGTGAGTACAATCCATAGAGATGTAGCTCTCCACATCTAGCATCTCATTCATCTGAAATTCACACACACAAAGAAATCACAATGCTGTGTATGTGCTCATTGTCCACTGCGGTATCAGTACTCAACGTTTATATAATCTTTAGTACAACGCAAGCAATGTAAACTGTTTACATTATGACGTTGCTACTGTCATCATTGCTTTCACGAGCAATGCGTTCTGTTTTTGGGCATATTGCCGCGACACCGGCCCCGCCCCCTTATCACATCTCCCTTTAGTTTCTGTGATCTGTGGTACTACAACCCGATCGATTTTAACTGCGCACCTGGCAGCCGTGACGTCATATAGACGCTCGGGTACGGACGGGGCGAACGCGGGTGAGTGCGAGTGAGAGAACATTCCAGCGAGGTGCGCAGTTAACTCGGTCGGGTTGTAGTTGTGAGCAAAAATAGGAATTTCTAACGTAAATGTTGTTTAATTGTGGACTACTACTACTATTTACGACTAAGGTATTACTACTTATACCTTAGTACTTTTGTGATAGTTCTAGGTACCAATACTGTATGAGTAGATTTTTTTAATCAATATCATTCTTTTCGTTCCCTAATTTAGGTGATCAAAAGAAGAAAAACTGAATTTGACAGCAACAACATACTCTCTGAAAGAACAACTGGAAATACTTCAGGTAAGAAGCACTTTATTAACCGACTTCAGCAAACGAAGGAGGTTCTCAATTTGGTTGTTTTTTTTTTCTATATTAGTACTTACACCGATTACGCCAAGATTTCCAATCCGATTTACGTATACCTTTCTTTGTACGATGCTTTATTTAATTTCATCATCAACAACCCTTTACAGTCCACTGCTGGACTATGAGCCTCCTCTACTATAGTGGAGGTTTTGCCATAATCCCCACGCTTGGCAGGCGGGCTGGAGATCGCAGTTTAAAATATTGATGTTTTTAGAGAACGCTGCTGCCCGTTCTCTGTTTGATATGTATCTAGTCCCTAAAGTCGCGGGAAGAGTAGGGGTTGGTGACAATAAATGTATTCTCTTCTGGCGTCACCACATGGCTTATTGCTATTTAATTGAATTGAAATAATTTATTTATTTATTCTTTTTATAGTATTTTTGGGGACTTTTTTGGAGGCGGTCTAGTTTTTGAAGTCTGTTTATTTTATTTTATTTCATCAACAGAAAACTCGTGACGAACTATGCGCTATCTGGCTACGATTTTCAACCCGCTTGCTAAGCTACAGGGGGAATTTCGGGGGTAAAATTTAATTCGTGTAATACAAAGAAATTAAGTAATAAAAACTTAATAATAACCCTGCCACTGCCACACTTATTAATGTTAGGTAACTCGAAATTCTAGGCAAAAAATTCAAAGCCTTCATGGATCTACTCCTTGAGTTATCCATGGAGAAGGGAGTGATGAACGACAGAGAGATAAGAGAACACGTGGACACGATGATAGCGAGCGGCCACGAAACATCCGCCAGCGTGTTAATGTACACGCTTCTACTGCTGGGATCCCACCCTGAGGTGCAGGAGAAGGTCTACCAGGAGTAAGTATATAATCAACATCAGGTAACCATCATCATTTAGCCAGAGGACGTATACCTACTGCTCGACTAAGGCCTCACCCAAGGATTTCCTTCCACAACGGCCGGTCCTGTGCTGTGCGCTTGAAAGTGCACACAAGTATTATATTATCTGTGTCGCGACCTTCCCTAGATCATCCGTTCACCGAGTGGGAAGCCTGCATGTTTCATGAAGATAACTAAATTTGATTTTACCAGGCATATGGAGGATTTAGCCTACACTCCACATGCGCAGCCAAACGGGTTGGAAAATATTGTTTAATGTACAAAAATTGTTATAAATTACCTTCCAGATTAAAAGTGGTGCTTGGTGACTCAGATCGTGACGTGGAGAAACACGATCTTTCCCAACTGGTGTACTTGGAGGCAGTCCTAAAGGAGAGCCTGAGATTATACCCAATTGTGCCGGTGCTGGGCAGGCGGCTGGACAAGAACGTGCAATTGAGTAAGGGTCACAGGGTGTAAAGGGTCGCGCAGCGAGAGTTAAGGCGAACACGGTACTCACACTGACATAATATCTGCATAGGAACACAAATAACACATTCAAGTTCATATAACGAATACACTACCACCTGGTTCTTGCTGTAGAAACAAAAAATCTTGTGTTGATCGCCTCAACTCTCGCTGCGCGACATATTAACTACTATAAAGGGTAATGGCTCATCAAAATAAACACTGTAGCACCCTATACTGCAGTACACGTACAGTGCACAGGACGGCCACCTGGCTTAGTGATTCACTCACTGGACCACTATGACAGAGCTCGCGGGTGTGATCCCCGCATCATTCTACAATTATGAAACTCTTGCAGAGAACTACACGCTAGCAGCTGGGCGGTCCTGCTTTTTGTTTTTGTTTGGGACTCACAAGCACCCCATGTGGGGAGCAGACGTGGACCAATTCAATCCTGACCGGTGGATGGATCCGGCTAGTCTACCAGACAACCCTAACGCATTCGCTGCCTTCAGTTTGGGGAGGAGGACGTGTATAGGTAAGTATTTATAAAACTAAGACCTATTTTAGAGAAACTAGCTATTGGCCGCTTGAATTTCAGTCCCAACTCTCAGCATTTCATCCTCATTTGAATGGCTTAGTCGCAACAATTTAGTCGCACGGTGCTTTCCAACTTACCAAAGGAAAATAGAGGATTTGGACTACACTCCTCACTGCTCCTCACGCTGGTCAGGCGGGTTAGGGAAGCCTGATGATAGTCGCCTCATACGAAACCCACGGAAAGAATGGGGGTGGTTCTCATCATCATCATCATCATGTCAGCCATAGGACGTCCACTGCTGAACATAGGCCTCCCCTAATGCTTTCCACGTTGATCGATTGGTAGCGGCCTGCGTCCAGCGCTTTCCTGCTACCTTTACGATGTCGTCGGTCCACCTTGTAGGTGGACGTCCCACGCTGCGCCTTCCGGTACGCGGTCTCCATTCCAGAACCTTGCTGCCCCATCGGCCGTCAGTTCTGCGTACTATGTGCCCTGCCCATTGCCACTTCAGCTTGCTAATCCGTCGGGCTATGTCAGCGGGTGGTTCTATTCAACTCTATTATTATAGAGATTACCTACGAGTATATTATGTATAATTTAGGTCAATGTAAAAATAATGCTCACCTAGTTGTTAAGTTTTAGTTTAGCAGTAAATGTATTTGTTTTTAGTTTGTCATTAATATTTTCATATTGTTTAGTAAGCACTTTTAAAATAGATACCTAAGATACAGGCAAAATATTTTGCTTAGTTTAGGTATTATTAATTATGTCCGTGCACTAATTTTAATTGAAACCAAACGTGTACATTATCTAGGCTAAGTTTTATACAGAAATAAATTATTTATTATTATTATTTATTTATTATTATTATTATGTATTTCAGGCAAAACCTACGCGTACATGTCGATGAAAACAACCCTGTCTCATGTTCTCCGAAAATACCGCTTCAAGGGTGACCACACACAACTGGAACTGAAATTGGACGTGTTGCTGAAGCCATCGTCAGGTTACTACGTCAGCATTGAGAAACGGAATTAGAACTAGTCTGTTTTATTACTTTTATATTCATTTATGAGAGCGATTAAAGTCGAAATAATGTATTTTATAGAAGCGACGTTACAAATGTGTTTGTAGGACAAAAAGTCAGAATTAATCTAAACGCTGCTTAATTTTAGCTGCTCTGAGGGCTTAGTGTGAGTTTACATAAAACGTCCTCACTAATGAGTGCGTTAAAAAATATATGAAAATTTTTGTTCTTGAAAGTTTCCGCTAGGGGCGCTGTACAATCCGTCATACTCATACTTACGTCATATTTACCTCCGCCCGCGCTCTTCATTCCACGTCGCGCGCGCTTAACTTGTTGAGCAGTTAATTCCAACTGCTCCAGCAGTATCAATGGCAGCTTTAAGCTATTGACTATGAACGTAAGAGCAGTCCGTGTAGGTATGTTTATCATTGGACATCTGCTCAAGTTGTCCGCGAATGGCGGACCATAGAATTATTAAACTGACTTCTTAGCTGAAAACCAGTAAAACATTCCGGTAAATTCTCGAATTCCTCAAATCCTTAGCTGATTTCAATTGAAAGTATTTAGTAGCGGTAGATAATTATATTTTAAATTAATAGGAGCCGATAAACTATTTTTCATCAATAAGAAATTAATGTGTAGGTACTATATTATTAGTTACTTAATTTCTAAGTTAACGTTAAGTGAAAAATATGTACGTAATACAAATTTTTTACTTAACGTGATAAATTAAATTTCAGTTTTTCATCTTTTCTTCTCGTAGTTATCGATGGTTACTAAAAAAATCCTACTGAATTACGTATAAGAATCCACTGTTTTTTTACTAAGTGTGTAACTTTAAATTATTGTAAGTACCTACCTATAAATGAATATTAAGTTGTTATTTTAATATAATTATAATAATAAATGTTGATAAATCTACATACCTAATTGTGTTTTCGATCGCCATGTCATTCAAACTCTTCCATTGTTATGATTCTACGCTGTTTCTTTCTGTTACATTACGAAAGTAAACAGTGAAAGGGTCAAGTTCAGATAGACTATAGTCTTTTTCACCTAAGATGATCCGTATGACACATCAAGGTTATCCATATTACGCATACTACATATGCAGAATATTTTTGAAAAAATATTTGTATTTTATTAGCAATATAATAAAGAAAAAACTAACTACTTGTCTTGAAATATATAGTAAAATCTGAGTCTATTGACTATATTTTAATTAAATACGATGTAATAATATTTTTTATTTAATGTACGCAATGTGTGAAACGGAATAGATTTAGTGCTGGGGTATTTGTTGTTTATCAAAATCGATTACAAAATAGATTCATTAATCGATTGCAGTGAATACCTAGTTATTAAAAACATCACAAAAATTCACACGAAGTCCATGGAATTTGAATATTATCAATAAAAAATTGTTACAAAAATATTTGTAATAAAAAAACATGTTTTTTGTTAAATGACACCTATACAAAATATTTCTCTAAAAGTAGGTTTTACTAACTCTTAGAAAAAAATCGATAGATAAATCGCTATGGTTTAGTTATGTGACATCTCTATAACTTTCAAACTCGAAACGTCATACGGATCATCTTACGTGAAAAAGACTATAAGAGCTAGTGAACGCCAGACCTACGTTATTTTATAAAGGCTGAAAGTTTGTCAGCGCATGCTCCCAACTAATGATGGGCCAACTCGTAAAAAATAAAACTCGATTTAACCCGAGTTAAAATCCACATAACTCGGGTTAAACTCGAGTTATGTAACTCGAGTTAACTGGGTGGACAAGTGAATGTTTTAGTTTTATTTTTATCAGTTTAATCCCGCAGCTTCGCATTAATAGTTAAAAAAATTAGACCTGAATTTTCCACTATCTGAATGGCTGCAAATCTTTTACTATCAAATTAATTAAAGCGTTAATACCAGAATTTTTGAGGAGGCTCAACATCCAATGTGATTGTCAATACCAGTAACTGCGATGAATCAGTCGAAGTACTCATATTAGGTACTTTCATTGTTGATAATGAACTCTGACTTTCCTCGATGGCAACATTAGGCTGCTTTTTTTAATGTGGTTTAATAATGTGGTCGTATTTAATTTCCACTATATTTGAATGAATCTGAACACTGTTTACACGCAACGCGTCCATTCTCTGGCGATTCGAATACGTCCCAAACTAAAGATTTTCTTTTAGGACCCGGCATTTTTCAAAAACAGAACATAAAACACAAAAATCTACAACAATAACCGGCAGTTTCTGTCGGTTCCATACAGTTTACGAACTCGAGTCAGAGAGAATTCAACTCGAGTGGGCTCGAGTTACGCCCAACTCGAGTTAACTCGAGTTAGGTACTCGAGTTGACCATCACTGCCCCAACATACCTAAGAACCATGGCCAAACATGAAGTTTGGGTATTGAATACCTACAATATTATAAGAATTATCCTAAAACTCCTAAGCGTTAAGGAGTTGTAACTTCCATCAACATGGGATGATGACTAGCTGATGCAAACACCCAAATAACTTTAGAAACTATACTTATATGTACTGGTTAAAGAATTTTCCTCCAACTCCTAAGCCTTAAGGAGTTGTACTTACCTTCCATCATCAGTTCATCAACATGAGATGATGATTTACAGACTCAAATACTTGAGTAACTTAAGAAAAAGTACAAAAAACAATGTTTATAGTGCCTCGCGTTCGCACTTTCAGCCACCCTAAAAGCTGTCTGGCAAGGCGAAGGAACCATCAGTTAGTGTCTGGCTGATGAGGAAACTTCATCAAATGATAATTTATGTAAATATCAGCTTTTATTTTGACGTTACACACCTTTAGTACCGTCTGTCTGCCAAAGCCACCATGACCCACACTTCATGTTTGGCCATGGTTCATAGCTATGTTGGGAGCATGCGCTGACAAACTTTCAACCTTTATAAAATAACGTAGGTCTGGCGTTCACTAGCTCTTAGTCTAAGAGGAAAGATAAATAATTACAAAATTAAACCTGTTTTTCTTTTGTTTTGCAATAAATTTGTTTATTTATTAGTTGCAGCTTGTTCTGAAAACAACTTATTGTGCTACCGTTATCTAAACTTATTATTTGAACAATTGAACTGGCTGATTGCTGACGCTCGACTATTGTGGTGAGCCCACTCGTGACACAAGCATATTTATTTAGTACGAGGGGTTATAATGCTTCAACAAACACACCAACACGTGCAGATCGCCATCGCGGCGCGATCATTGGCCATGGCAAAACTGCACTCGTTGGTGTGGTTGAAGCTTTAGTAATTTGAGCAAATACAAATTACTAATATTCTTTTTAAATAATAAAATTGCAGCTCGATTCACAATGGCGTTCTTAGTACCGATACTGGTATGTGTGGTGTGTATGTTGTTCTCTTACTATCTGTGGAAGAAGAGTTGTCCTGACACGGACAACGAACCTCCGATGGTCCCTGGCGGCCTGCCTTTATTGGGACATGTTCTTAAATTCATGGGAGACAGCATCCGTAAGTTTTTCTTTATCTTTAAAAAATTGTAACAACTTATAGGGAAGTTTGGTAAGTTAAATAAACGTTTATAATTTGAGCGTTATTTCTAAAATATTTGAAATAGGTCAATCCGAAACTACGCACCTCATTGTTGCACCCCCTTCTATGATCTGAGGTTGCACCCGTTCATCTCCCCGCGTTCGCCCTGTCCGTACCAGAGCGACGATGTGACGTCACGGCTGCCAGGCCAGGTGCGCAGTTAATTTAAACCAGGTTGTACATGAATTGATACGATTTTTCAGATCTGTGGCGTGTCTTAAACGATTTTGCGAGCAACAGTTATGCTAATGGCGGGGTAGTTGCAGCTTCAGTTGGGCCTAGGACTATTTATAGTAAGTTTCATGATTTTACTAGCGATAGATATAGGTACCTATATAACAGAAATATAGGTAACTAGCGGTCGCCCGCGACTTCGTACTCGTGGACCTCGTTTTACCCCCATTGGATATCATGTTGATAGAAGGCGTTCCACGGCTTCCCCCGCATGAATATTTACGAACGTCAAAAACAGTAGTTTGTCCAGCGCTGTAATGTGATTTTAACCAATGACGATAGATGGCGCTTTTTAGACACGTCTTATATTAATGTATTTATTGAAATGTATTTGTCACATATCGTCATAAATTATTAACAAATACTGTAAAGTTTCAACAAAATCCGTTCAGTAGTTTTTGCGTGAAAGAGTAACAAACATCATGACATCCAGACATGACATTCAGACATCCAAACTTTCGCCTTTATAATATTAGTAGAATCATCATCAGGAAAAAAAAAAATGTATTTTAATGGCCAAAGAGCACTCAAACATTCAACAGAATTTAATTACAAATATTTGACAGTCAGTTAAGACCGTTAAGATGAAACAGCTCATTTCATAAAATATTTATTTTATTATTTTTTTGTAGGTAATTTAAGAATCCATTGAACTTCAACAACTTCGAAATAAAAAATCTTGTACAAAAGAAACATCTGTGTGAAACATCTGAAACTGTGACGGGTATGTAGGTACTTGTTTACTTTTTCAGTGGTGACGGATCCTGATGATATCTTCACGATAACCAACACCTCTTTAGATAAGGACGACATCTATGACCTTGGAAGACCGTGGATCGGGGACGGACTCCTTACGGCTAGAGGTAAGATTCTCGTTTCAGCCAAATGACGTCCACTGCTGGACAAAGGCCTCCCCCAAGGTTTTCCACAATGAACGGTCCTGCGCTGCCCGCATCCAGGCTCTTCCCGCGACCTTTACCAGATCGTCGATCCACCTAGTAGGAGGCCTGCCCACGCTACGTCTTCCAGCCCGTGGTCGCCACTCGAGAACTTTCTTGCCCCAACGGCAATCGTCTCTACGAGCTATGTGCCCCGCCCTGTCTCAAGTCGAAAGTGTTTGACCAATGCGTGTTGCCTGTGATGGTATACGGATCTGAGACGTGGTCGCTTACTATGGGCCTCATAAGAAGGCTCAAGGTCACCCAAAGGGCGATGGAGCGGGCTATGCTCGGAGTTTCCCTGCGTGATCGAATCAGAAATGAGGAGATCCGCAGGAGAACCAAAGTAACCGACATAGCTCGCAGAATTGCTAAAATCAAGTGGCAGTAGGCGGGGCACATAGCTCGTAGAGACGATGGCCGTTGGGGCAGGAGGTAAGATTATTTACACATTAATACATGAATTGTTATGAATTATTTTCGTTTATCAACACATTGATACAGAAATGTAGATTACTGAAGCTGAAGTGGCAATAGGCAAGGCACATAGTACGCAGATCTGACGGCTGATGGGGCAGCAAGGTTCTAGAGTGGAGACCACGTACTAGAAAGCGCAGCGCAGGACGCCTATCTACCCTACCCACAAGGTGGACCGAAGACCTCATAAAAGTAGCAGGAAGGCGCTGGATGCAGGCCGCTACCAACCGATCATTATGAAAATCATTGTGGGAGGCCTATGCCTATGACGACCACTCAAGTAAATAAACTTCATGTGCCCCAACGTCAACAACGCCCGTGTCAACGGCTCTCTCGTACAATTTTGTCATGCCGCATGTACACTCTCGTCAAAGTTCGTCCGAGAGCTCTCGCCAGGAAATCTGATTGGTTATTCAAAACTTTTCTGCTCCGCTCGCCTTGGATTAAAACCGGGCTTAAAAGTTAAGTAAGTAGTGTCGTTTTGTATTTCTCCAGCGTCAACTTGGAAGATTAAAAGAAAGCTGCTGAATCCGGCCTTCAGTCAAACTGTGATGGACGGTTTCATGGGTGTCTTTAATAAACAGGCACGGAAACTGGTAAAGGATTTGGAGCCAGAAGTAGGGAAGGGCCCCTTCGACCACTGGACGTATACCAAGCATAACGCTCTTGAGACCATATGCTGTGAGTATATACCTACCCTACCTATTAAATATGTAGTTCAAATGACGGCGAACCTTTTAAATTAAAAAAAAACTCCTAATCCCTTAAAATAAGTTTTTTATTCCGGCTTGCTTATTGTATAAAAAAGAATGCAAAGCAAAGCAAATTAAATTGTTTAAAAAACTATGTCATGAAAATCTGAGGCGTACCTATAGACTTCCCTAATGAATTAAGTACATGTGCCGTTTATATGTGTAATGATTTAACTCACAGATCTGCTATTGACCGTTTGTATAATAACATTGTTGATGCTACATCTCGTGCGGCCTCTGATAGCTGTACTCCCAAGTGTACTCGTAAGAAAAAGCCACTTGGAATAAACATGTTAGTGTGGCGCATAGGAATGCAAGGTCAAAATTTGAGCTCTGGGTACTCCATGGTAAACCAGGGGCGGGTCCTGTTTAGAATGAGATGAGAGAAAGCCGTAGGCTGTTTAAGTCTCGATTGAAATGGTGCCAGAACAACAAGGACCAAATTAGAATGGACATACTTGCACCATGCCTTTGTTTAGAGACCATTTTACTGTAAAATCTCCGCTGGGACCACAACAGTCTGGATCTCGGTGTATTTGTCGCAGTCAGATTGTATAATCCGCCGTTTTACATTACAGCTAGGCATTTTGCATTACAGCTCTGTTTTGTAATACGGCGGATTAAAGTTTAGCCGGATTGAATACGGCTGAATGAAAATCCGCCGTAATGTATTCGGCGCCAAACGTTCTTCAATACGGCTAGCCGTAATGTAAAACAGCGTGTCATTACCCGCCGCTTTGACAGTTTTTAGTTTCTATTTTCAATACCGTGGCGCTGCCGGACAAAGTGGCTATGGATTCTGGTGTTCGGCGGAATCCTACACAATATTATTAGTGTAAAAATATGACATCATGGCTGTGGCCGGTGAACATAATTTTATCATAAAGAAAAATAACCCAGAAAAAATTACTAAAACTTTATTGTTTTGAGTTACCTGTTCTGTTCCCTTTGATCATTTTTAATGTCTAAAAAAGACAAAAGCCAAATATCTAATTAATTCTTAAAATGTTTAGAAAAGTCTAATTGTTTTGAGTTACTTTTTTTTAGATGGCTATCCCTTGTGATTTATAAATAAGTAAAAAAAAATACTGAAGCCAAATATATTATTTAGCATACAGTAACGAAGGTAATAATTCTTAAAATCTGTCTTATTAAAATTTATTTTCATTAAACATTGTTTTATTTTGTAAGTATGGTCACCCTACAATCTATAGTATAAACGATGCGGCTAAACGTGGGCCGCCGTATTGAAGAACGTATCGCAATGACAATCCGCCTAAACGTTGAACCGCCGTATTACAAAACAGAGCTGTAATGTAAAATGCCTAGTGGTAATGTAAAACGGCGGATTATACAATCCGACTGCGACATATTCAGCATAGTCGGGAGCCAAATACACATATCACGGCAAAGGATGTCAGAGAAGTTATTAAATCGATGTCACGTGGAAAATCTCCTGGCCATGATGACCTTAGTGTTAAACATCTGAAATGCGCTGGACCTCATCTAGCTAGAGTGTTGGCAATGCTATTTAGTTTGTGCATAGGCCACTCGTATTTGCCCGCAGATATGATGAAGACCGTGGTGGTTCCAGTGGTGAAGTGTAAAACTGGTGACATAAGTGACAAAGGCAACTATCGACCTATCTCACTGGCAACCATTATATCTCACTCACCTTGATAAGTATATTAAACTGCATGACAATCAATTCGGTTTTAGGCCAGGATTGTCTACTGAAGCTGCCATTTTGAGTGTGAAGTACTTACACAGTTTGCAGTACGCCTGTCTGTATAATAATATGCCTGCTTCCTTGACCTTTCCAAAGCGTTTGACCTGGTTTGCTATGACATCCTATGGCAAAAACTTGACAAGTTTTCTATGTCACGTGCATATTTTAAAATATTGATACTTAAACCAGGTCAACGTGGTTCGATTGGCTGGGGAATACTCGGATCCGTACAGGTTGGAGTGCGGGGTGAGGCAAGGAGGGTTGACCTCGCCGAAGCTCTTCAATCTTTATGTGAACGCCCTGATAGAGGAGCTCAGTAGTACGCATGTTGGCTGCCATAGAGACGGTGTTTGTCTTAATAATATAAGTTATGCGGACGACATGGTGCTGCTGAGTGCTTCTGTCTGTGGATTGTCGAAACTCATTGCAATATGTGAAAGATACGCTCAAAGCCATGGTTTGATATACAACGCGAAGAAAAGTGAGCGTATGGTCTTTCATAGTAGAGGAAAATGTCCAGATAATATTCCATCTATCAAACTCAGTGGTGCGCCTATTTAAAAAAGGTAGAACAATTTAAATACCTTGGACATCTAGAGTGTACCTCTGATTTGAAGGATGATGCGGATATTGAAAAGGAGCGCAGGGCACTGTCTGTGAGAGCAAATACGTATGATTGCCCGTAGGTTTGCTCGCTGCTCAAGTGCTCAGTAGATGTTTGAATCACTATCTTTAGAGTTTTCTGTACGTCCCTATACTCGAGTAGTTTATGGATAAATTTCACTAAAAAGCAGTACAATGCCTTGCGTGTCCAGTTCAATAATGCCTTCAAGGTGCTGTTGGGGCTGTTTGCCGAATTCGGCGTAGATTGTTTTTACACAACGTTGCGAAAAAGGTGCGCATCGCTGGTGCGCCTAGGGTTGCCAGGCGTCCGGCTTTAGCCGGACATGTTTGGCTTTTTAGGGTCTTGTCCGGCCAAATATTGCCTTGTCCGGCCTTTGTTAGGCTTTTTATTTGGTTGCCGCGCCAGGCGAAAGTCGAGCCACAGAATCATATGAAGCGCACGCATCAGGATGTTGGTTAGCAACCGATGATGATAGTACTCACTCATGAGCTAATTGCACCCCCCCCCCCCCGTCACATGTCCGGCTTTTAGGGTAAAATGTCCGGCCAAATGAAACACAAAGTCCGGCTTTTGTGATTTTGGACCTGGCAACCCTAGGTGCGCCGGACCTGGCTCAAACAGTATCCTGAGGCTATTCTCTGAGCGTTTTGACTGTCAGTACATGAATCATTGTTGCATGATTCATGTGCTGTCTAATTTAAAATAACCATGACATTATTGAAATTATTGTAATGTTGGATATATTTGATTGATTTATTTAATTTAATTTAAATGAAAACTAACCTAAACTAATATGATCCCAATGTGATTGAAATAAATAATTATTTAATTTAATTGTCCAACATGTGCACTACAAATAACTACTCTTTTCACAAGCTTTTGTCTAACTAGCACTATCCCTATTTAGTTAATACTTATAAAGTAAGTAAACTTAAGCCTTGATCACACACCGAGTAATCGGGCGAGACAGTGCTCTCGGGCGAGTACTCGGTGCGTATGAACATAGCGCCGAGTGATCGGCCGAGCGCTCGAGTAATGTGACTCGCTCACCTAACTCTCTCGACCGAGTAAACATTTTACTGTCTCGCCCGTTTACTCGGTACGTGTGATCAAGGCCTTACTGAAAGCATTTCTTTTTTTTCCAGTGACAGCCATGGGCGTGGATTTCACAGACCATACGATCCTCAACAGTCAGTACGTGACAGCAGTGGACGAGATATTAAAAATCATAGCAGTCCGCTTCCGGAAGTTCTGGCTGCACAGCGATTACACCTCAATACTCAATACTCAAATCTTTATTGCATTTCACAGTGTACATTAGGTCTTAAATATATAATTGGATCACCATGAACCCTGTCGGGCACAACAACAATGGAGAGGAGGAATTTAAAAAATAATAATTATTATTGTATTAAACTAGATTATTAAATATTATTAATTAGAATAAATATTAAATTATTGTATCCAGTGTATTATTACATTATAACTAATATAATATTACTGTAATATATATTTTATTATAGGTTATGTAGTTTGTTTTAATATTATATTTGTTTTAGATATTTAATTTTGTGTATTCTATTTGATATTTTTATCTTCTAAAAATTCCTTTATAGTGTAATAGCATTTTTTTATTAGTATATTTTTGAGATCGCTTTGAAAGTGTTTATTATCTTTTATATTTCTTAAGTAATTTGGCAGTTTGTTGTATATTTTAATGGACATTACTAATGGGCTAGAAGAGTGGTGTTTCATTATGGAGGCCGGTAGTGCTAATTTATTTCTATCGCGAAGTTGATATTTGTTAATATTACCACAGAATACATAATAGTAGCAACAGAAATTGCACTCCTTTGTGTAGGATCAGATGCCGACATTTTAACGGTAATAATAATAATGCAAAATATCCAACGCACATGGTGCATTCGAAATCGCACCTTACTACTACGCTCACAAGAGCGCAATTTTTTTGTGTTCAGAATTGATCTACCTCACAGCTCAAGCGTCAGGGTTGTATAAGCAAAGTAAAATAAATAAAAACTTAATTTTAAGAAGCATTTATTGTATTTACGATTGGTAAACTTTAATCTAGTGGTGTTTGTATAATCTTACCATCTCTAAAGTACTTATTAATAAACTTCAGTGTTGCGATAATTTAAAATTGGACAAAATTTTTTAAAAGGTGTCGTCGTCGTCGTCGTCGTTTCAGCCAAATGACGTCCACTGCTGGACAAAGGCCTCCTCCAAGGTGTAGTGTCGGAAAATAGACACGGTGAAGTAAAGTTAATGTTTATATTAGCTAAAATATTTTTTTTGCTACAGTTTTTTGTCATAAGTATTCAAAATTATTTAAAAAGTGTAGTTTTTATTAATTATTTAAATTACTACAGTTAATTATTATTCCTAAATATTACGATTTTCCATTAAAGAAGGATAACAGTGCTGTTGGAACAATAAACCTTGATTGTGATGATGATCGACCGAGCGTGTAGAAATACGCGTGTGCTCACAGGCGCGTGGCGGCCATGACTGATTTGCAACTTGAAGTTGTCGCGCGCTGTAGGTAATTATCTCGGCCGGCATAGGCGAGTGACGGAGGCCTGATATTACCATCTCGTTTAGTATACAGATTCGGGTACTTGCGAACGAACTTGCATATCTCTAATATGAAGATACAGGGTAGTGTTAAGATTCGATGGAATTCAAAATGAGGTTTACAACTATCAGTGCTTTCTATGTTGACCAAAATTCGTATAAGTTTTTTTTGCATCGTTAGTAAACTGGGAGCTTCGGTGCTACTTCCCCATAGAATGACGCCGTAGCTGAGCCACGAGTATGCGTAGGCGTAGTAGGTAGTAATCGCAGTGGCTAAGTCAGTGGTTTTCTTTATTTCACGAAATGCGTATGTAAAGCTACTTAGTTTGCGGCGTATTTTTTCTATATGAGACTTCCAGTTTACATTGGTATCAATAATTATACCTAGCAGTGTATGTTCATTTACATTTATTAATTCAAAGTTGTTGTTGTCAATATTTAATGTTAAATTTAAATTCAATGGTGTTTTCTGGGATGGGTGAAAGGACATTATTTGCGTTTTCGACAAGTTTATTTCTAAGTTGTGTTCGGATAGCCAGTTTTTTGTTTTGTACAGAATATTACTAAGTATTTCGTTTATGTTTGTAGAATCTTGACTTTTGAAAAGAATAGATATATCATCCGCAAACATCACACAATATTCATTCAGAGCTTCGGCAAAGTCATTGATATAAATCAAAAATAATAAACACCCCAACACGCTACCTTGGGGTATTGAAGCGTTTACACTTATTGTATCAGATTTGATTCTTTCAATTTTTTTGTTTTGATTATTAAAGTGTTCAATTTCTATTGTTTGCTTTCTATTATGAAGGTATGATATCAACAAATCATGACAAGTACCCCTAATTCCTATATCATAGAGTTTATTTAATAATATATTATATTGCACTTTATCATAAGCTTTTGTCATGTCTATTAATATCCCAATTGCGTATTTCCTATCGTTAATTATATTATGTATTTCCTGGATATATTTGAATATTGCAAGGATGGTTGACTTGTTTTTACGGAATCCATTTTGACATTCATTTAGAATATTATATTTTTCACCTTCAGATGGAGCAACGTGAAGAAGAAGCAGGACGCTTGTTTGAAGATACTGCACAATATGTCTGATACTGTGAGTTCAACCCATAGAGATATAGAGAGATTAAGTTAAATAAAGTTAAAGACTAAAGTTGTAGGTTATGAGCACTCAAAGGTCGTAGATTTGAATTTCTAACCATAGTAATATTATGAATTTCTAACGTAAATGTAATGTTGTTTAATTGTGAAGTTCTCGTTCCCTAATTTAGGTGATAAAAAGAAGAAAAACTGAATTTGACAACAACAACATACTCCCTGAAAGAACAACTGGAAATACTTCAGGTAAGAATCACTTTATTAACCGATTTCAATAAAAGGGGATGGTTCTCAATTCGGTTGGTATACTTTTTTTTCTATGTTATGTACGTACACCGATTACGCCGAGATCTCCAACCCGATTTACGTGATTCTTTCTTTGTTCGAAGCTTTCTTTTATTTAATTGAAATAATTCATTTGTTTCCAGTAATTACCTACTGGTTAAATAATTTTTAAGTATTGTAAGTTAAGCGTATTGTCGATGATACTGAATAAAAATTTCGTCTTTCTTTCTCTCATTCTATTTTGGTGGACTTTTTTTGGAGGCGGTTTAATTTTAGATTAACATAAAGAAGTTAAGTAGTAAAAACTTAATATTAATCGTGTCACTGCTTCGGGAGAATAATGTCAACCTCGAAATTCCAGGCAAAAAATTCAAAGCCTTCATGGATCTACTCTTTGAGTTATCCGTGGAGAAGGGAGTGATGAACGACAGAGAGTTAAGAGAACATGTAGACACGATGATTGTGGGCGGCTACGACACGACCGCCACCGTGTTAATGTACACACTTCTACTGCTGGGATCCCACCCTGAAGTGCAGGAGAAGGTCTACCAGGAGTAAGTATCATTATGATGAACATCAGGTAATCGTCATCATTTAGACAGAGGACGTATACTTCTCGACTAATGCACTGGTATTATATTATCTGTGTCGCGACCTTCCCTAGATCATCCGTTCCCCGAGTGGGAAGCCTGCATGTTTCATGAGATAACTAAATTTGATTTTACCAGGCATATGGAGGATTTGGCCTACACTCCACATGCGCAGCCAAACGGGTTGGAAAATATTGTTTAATGTACAAAAATTGTTATAAATTACCTTCCAGATTAAAAGTGGTGCTTGGTGACTCAGATCGTGACGTGGAGAAACACGATCTTTCCCAACTGGTGTACTTGGAGGCAGTTCTAAAGGAGAGCCTGAGATTATACCCGATTGGGCCGGTGCTGGGCAGGCGGCTGGACAAGAACGTGCAATTGAGTAAGGGTCACAGGATGTAACGGGTCGCGCATACGAACACGGTACTCACACTGACATAATATCTGCATAGGAACACAAATAACACATTCAAGTTCTTTTTTTTTACACTACCTTGTTCTTGCTGTAGAAACAAAAAAAACTTGAGATGATCGCCTCAACTCTCGCTGCGCGACATAAAGGATGATGGCTCATCAAATAAACACTGTCGCACCCTATATCTACTGCAGTACTGTAGCACAGGACGGCCACCTGGCTTAGTGATTCACTCACTGGATCACTATGACAGAGCTCGCAGGTGTGATCCCCGCATCATTCTACAATTATGAAACTCTTGCAGAGAACTACACGCTAGCAGCTGGGCGGTCCTGCTTTTTGCTTTTGTTTGGGATTCACAAGCATCCCATGTGGGGAGCAGACGTGGACCAGTTCAATCCCGACCGGTGGATGGATCCGGCTAGTTTACCAGACAACCCTAACGCATTCGCTGCCTTCAGTTTGGGGAGGAGGATTTGTATAGGTAGGTATTTATAAAACTAAAACCTGTGTTAGAGAAACTAGCTAATAGATCGTTTCATCCACGAAGCCGCGCCCCACAAATTTTTGGTCGAGAAAAGCGCAGGGTGCGGGGGAGTTTGATCCGAGTAATCCGAGCGTCATAATGTGCCGTGTGCACTCTTAGATAATTTAGCGTGTACCGATTACACTCAAACATTAGAGGAAGACTGGTGAAGCGCGTCTTCGTGGATGAAACGATCTAGTATTGGCCGCTTGAATTTCAGTCTCAAGTGTCAGCATTTCATCCCCATTTCAATTTACCAAAGGAAAATTGAGGATTTGGCCTCCACTCCTCACGCTGGTCAGGCGGGTTAGGGAATCCTGATGTTGGTCGCCTCATACGAAACCCACGGAAAGAATGGGGGTGGTTCTATTCTACTATATTATTAAAGAGATAACCTACGAGTATATTATGTATTTCAGGCAAAACCTACGCGTACATGTCGCTGAAAACAACCCTCGCTCATGTTCTCCGAAAATACCGCTTCAAGGGTGACCACACACAACTGGAACTCAAATTTGTCGTGTTGCTGAAGCCAACGTCAGGCTACTACGTCAGTATTGAGGAACGGCTTTAGAACTAAATAATTTGTTAAATTACTTTTATATCCAATATTAATAAAGTCGAATTAATAAATGTTTTTTTACAAGCGACCATTAAGGCCTATTCAAACCTGAGCGATATTCGCTGCCGCTGTGGGTAGAGGTACATACCGCGCGGGTTTCGCTCAGGTATTTAGTATCAAGTATCGCGGCTAGAGCGACCTGAGCGATATTCGCTGCCGCTGTGGGTAGAGGTACATACCACGCGGCTTTCGCTCAGGTATTTAGTATCAAGTACCACGGCTAGAGCGTTTTCTCTGCCGCAGACGGTAGCGAATATCGCTTAGGTCTGAATAGGCCTTTAGAACGGTCAGCGGATGACGGGCCATAGATTGAATACTGACTTCTTAGCTGGAAAACGAGTAAAAAATGTCATTACATTGTGACACAGTAAGTACCTATTCCAGTTTTACAATTTTCAAAGACTTTAATAAATAATGTTCCTCATTGTTGGTTGTAGGTACTCGTACCTATTATGTAATTAATATCGATATTGAATAATAAAAATCCCTAAGAATTTACGTAAAATATGTGAAAATAACAAAATGATCTATGGTCAATTGTTTATTGTTTTTGTCTATGGAAATAAAAGTTAGTCTAGAAAAACCGCGAACTGCGTTTCTTTAACAGGTTATGGGCCCAGACTCAAAAACTGCGAAAGTTTATAATTTCCGTGTATAAAGTGAAAAATTATGTCGACGAACTAGGTATAGCAAACATTTTTGTTAGTTGAGATGTACTTGCAATGGAAGCTAGTGGAGTAGATACTCCAATTGCAGTGCGGTAATTTAGTTTGTGAATGTAATTTGTTAGTTCCATAAGTTTGGTTAAAATTCTTTTAAGCATTCAACCACACCAACGTGTGCAGATCGCAATCGCCGGCGTGATCATAGGCCAATGACAGGTCGCGCGACCTATGACAGTTCACGCGACCTGTCATTGGCCTATGATCGCGCTGTGATCGCGACGGCGATGGTGGCGATCTGCACGCGTTGGTGTGGTTGAAGCATTAGGTGATTGACTATAATGGGTAATGTAGGCTTTGAAGCTTTTTGCTGTGTCTTCTTTTCTGATTATTTCTTGTTGATAATATGGGTTAATATTTAGCAAGCGGGATGTCCTTTTATGGTTATATCAGGCTGAAGCAAATCTAGGGCACTGTAAGAGGTGTTTCCAAGTTTGTGGAGTCTGGTCATCGCAGGCATCATATTTTAAGAATGGACGAGGACGTACACCTATATGTATAGCGGGGCACGCTAGACGGTCTAGTCCCCCCCCCCATTTGATTGCAAAAAAAAATCAAGGTAAGTCTAAATTAATAGTCTCTACTCGTATATTTGCGAAATACAATCAAGCGCTAAAGTACTAAACGAAAGTAATAAATTTTAATGCGACTATTAATAGCTGTAGCAATTTTAAAGATTTTTTTAAAGACATTTTACGATTACCCAAGCTTTTTGTTTGGCGATAGACACGTGATCAAGATTTCTGTGACAATACGTGCGAGAAATCGCGGAAAGAATAATAAATCATAAGGTAAAGTATCATCTAGGGTTTCTGCTCGAGCTTTCTCGAACTCGAGAAAACTCGAGAAATTTGGCTTCATTCGAGACGAGAAAAAAATTACCGGAGCTCGAGAATTCTCGAGTTTCGAATTTGAAGCTTTTAATATTCTTGAAAGCATATTTTCTTAGACAAAAGTAAGTTTTTAATTATTTAATAGGTTAACGTTGCTTTTAGACTGGTCTACTCTTTCCTTTTTTACCCGACTGCGTGACGCAAAGGAGTGGTAATGTGTCTAACAGCCTATGTATGTATGTTTTTGAAGCACTATAGAGACCAAACTCTTGGGTCGATTTTTATGATTCGCACGTCAATCGATTTCTCTTAGTCCGGTAAGTGTCACTAAAGACATGACGTTAGTAAAAATTCAATATGGCGACTACCGGACGCCATATTGTGAAACTCAACAAACTATGGCATGTGAGGTATCGTTAGATTTGTTTTAACTGTGAGAGTGAAACTGGGTATATCAAAATTGGAAAATATAAAAATGGCCGATTATTGGCGCCATATTATGTATTAAAAAATATCTCAAAACCTATCGAGTGGGGTATCAATAAAGGATTTTTAAATAGCTTGCAAAATGTATGTTCTTTAAATGAAAGATTGAAATAAAAATATTATTGAAAAAAAAACAAAAGCAACAAACCCAACTGGGTAAAAATGAACTGAAAAGATAAAAATAAGACAAAGTGAAAAAAAAAATAAAAACAAAAAACCCAACTGGGTTTGTTCACAAAATATGTAGTTGGAGGCATCAAACACTTATCATCATATCATCATCAACAGCCCTTTACAGTCCACTGCTGGACTATGAGCCTCCTCCGCGGGAAGAGTAGGGGTTGGTGACAAATGTATTCCATTCTGCCGTCACCACACGGCTTATCACCAACTACTTATCACCAACAAAAAAAATAGTCATTGATGTCTCCGACTGCATTTGTGAACACTTTGTCTTGTTCCTATCTTTTCAGTTCATTTTTACGTAGTTGGGTTTTAGTTTTTTTGTATATTAGATTTAATAAAACCTGTGTTTTTATCAAATTTCAACCGATTTCGAACAATTTTAATTAAAAGACTCGAGACCCGAGAAAACTCGAGACTTTGGCCTCGAGAATTCCCGAAACTCGAGAAAAAAAATAGGTCGAGAAATCAGAAACCCTAGTATCATCAGACTTCAAAGGCAACTTCACCATCTCTCAATGAACCTTCATAAAAAAGCGTAAAATCGTAACCAGCTTCGCATCGGGTCGCTGGCGTATTTATTTATTTAAAAGGAAAATAGTGGCGATTACAATAGATCGGTACCGTTCGTAATGATACTGTGACTCAATAGAACCAGAATAGCCGCTACATGCAAAAAAAATGAACAGAGGCGGACTTAATGATGGTATGCATCTAATAGTACTCGATAAATAAGTAATTGTTTTTTATTGCTTTGCACTTAGTTTACGTTTAAATACGTTGTAAAGATTGTTTTACTGTATATATTCTTAGTTGTCCTATAAAATAAAATAAAACTTCTCCCATCGACTGTACAAATAAAAACTCGCTAAAAATGCACAACGCAAAGTTAAAGTCGCCAAATAGGTACCGTTGTTTTTTTCGCAATCAACTTTAGATTTTTTATTTACTGGTTAGAGCTTGTTCTGATAACAACTATTGAAACTGACCGATCGTCATCTATTAAACTATTTGTTATTATTATTTTAATATCTTATAATTAAGCTCAATAATAATTCACAATGACGTTCCTAGTACCGATACTAGTATGTGTGGCGTGTGTGTTGTTCTCTTACTATCTGTGGAAGAAGAGTTGTCCTGACACGGACAACGAACCCCCAAAGTGTCCTGGAGGCCTGCCTTTATTGGGACATGCTCTTAAATTCGTGGGAGACAGCAGCTGTAAGTTTTTCTTTCATCATCCTTAAAAACTCTAACAACCTGAAGGGAAACTCCTATGTTCTTCTGATTCATTTCGTTGCGCGTCCAATGACAGTTTGACTTTCTTCCCCTGGCACATACTTGACCTTATTGGAAGGGTTTTTATTGGCGGTCAAGTTGTAGATCCTGGCTACTCAGGAGTTGCAGCGCGGTGGAAACGAGAGGTGCGAATAATCCCGAACTTGAAGGGAAGTTTGGCAGTTAAATACAAAATGTTATAAAACATATTAAATGTATTTTTTTCTAAAATATTTGAAATTGCATAATTTATAATAATTGATTTTAAAAATAATGCTTTCTTTACGTAAATCATAATTATATTCTGCCTGGAACACTCGGATTGCAGCACAGTTTGATTTGTAATTGCCTCAGCGTTATTAACATTTGACAACAACTTTATATTCATGAATTTTTGCATTGCCTAATAATAATATGTAAATTATGACGTGTTTACCAAATACGAACATATCAAGTCATTTTAAGGTCATAGCGCGTAGCGGTCAAATTAAGCACATTTTATGGGTCCATAAGTTTTTTATTAGCACTGACTAAAGTGATAATTTTAATATACGCGGTGATTAGTCAAATTTTTAGGAGCTACTCAGAATCAGTAACTTAATCGATTTAGGTAAAGAAAACAAAAAAAAAATTCAGTTGAACGACCATTACTCTTGAACTAACTAATCTATCTACAATCTATACCGTTAACTAGAAAGAAAGAAAGAAAGAAAGAAACTAGAAATATTGTTTACTTAGTCCAAAATCATCAGAAATACAGATGTGTATATGAAGTTGTACGCCTTTTCAGGTCTGTGGCGTGTCATAAATGATTTTGGCAACAAGAGTTATGCTAGAGGCGGGGTAATTTCAGCTTCAATTGGGCCTAGGACTATTTATGGTGAGTTCTATTATACTGTATTTACAAAAAAGATATAAAACCTAAAAAACACATGCTTAGGTTCATCAGAAAAAAAAATAGGAGTCCACAACCCGATCGAGTTAACTGCGACTCTCCCTCCCACTTACCTGACACTTCCCCGCGTTTGCACCATCCGTACCAGTGACGCAACATACCAAAGAATACTCATACTCCAAGAGCAACATACAGCTGCCAAGTGCGCAGTTAACCGGGTTGTAAATGGTGAAAGCACAGAAAAAGTACCCTTAAACATAAAACAAATATATTTTTACAAATATTTGACTGTCAATTAAGATAAAACAGCTCATTTCATTATTAATTTCGAAATAAAAAAATGTTGTGCTTGTGCCAAAGTAATGTTTCAACCACACCAACGCGTGCAGATCGCCATTGCCGACGCCAATGACAGGTCGCGCGAACTGTCATGGATCTCGCGCGCGACCTGTCATTGGCCTATGATCGCGCCTGATCGTGCCGGCGATGGCGATCTGCACGCGTTGGTGTGGTTGAAGCTTAACATCTATCTGTATTTACTGAAACGGAGACGGGTATGTGAAGGAACTTGTTTACTTTTTCAGCTGTGACGGATCCTGATGATGTCTTCGCGATAACCAACGCCACTTTAGAGAAGGACGGCATCTATGACTTTGGAAAACCATGGATCGGGGACGGACTTATTACAGCCAAACGTAAGAGCAACACAACTACAACCCGGTCGAGTTAACTGCGTACCTGGCGCTGTGACGTCACATCGATGTTCTGGTACGAACGGGGAGAACGCAAGTGGGAGGGAGAGCGCATTTAGCTCGATCGGGTTGTACACTATTAATGTGTACCTACACCAAATTTTGCCACTGCTTGGTAAAAACAGTAAATAAGTAGTGTCATTTTGAATGTCTCCAGCGACAAGTTGGAAGAATCAAAGAAAGCTGCTGAATCCGGCCTTCAGTCAGACTGTGATGGACAGTTTCCTGGGCGTATTTAACAAACAGGCACGGAAACTGGTAAAGGACTTGGAGACAGAAGTAGGGAAGGGCCCTTTCGACCACTGGACGTATACCAAGCATAATACTCTTGAGACCACATGCTGTGAGTATATTATACAGGGTGGAATTTTGTAATGCCAACTGGAGGGAAAGTACTCTTAATAGGTACTGTAGATAGAAAATTTTACTCAAAGAAAACATTCATTTATTTTTGAAAAGAAATAGAAATGTCACGTACACTACTTACACATTACTGTTCATATGTAAAGTCCGGTCGCCGAGCACATAGAATTTCGTCCAAAGACCCCAAGCTACCCATCCTTATCGCTCGCGCGTAATTATATTGCTGTCGCGACTGTGCGACGGGCGGCCGCAATTATCTGCTCGGCGACCGGACTTTAGATAATTTAAAGTAAAACTGAGAATTATTTGTTCCATTCCAGTGTCAGCCCTTGGCGTGGACTTTACAGACGATACGATCCTCAACAGCCAGTACGTGACAGCGGCAGAGGAAATGTTCGGCACTATAGTGGACCGCTTCCGGAAGTTCTGGCTGCACAGCGATTACACCTTCAGATGGAGCAACTTGAAGAAGAAGCAGGACGCTTGTTTGAAGATACTGCACAATATGTCTGATACTGTGAGTAGGTCTAAGATTCTGATTTCCATTTCTCTTTTTTGTAGCTGAGTGTATACGGGACTATTCCTACCTCTCATTACCACCGCTGCAATTCCTGTATAGCCAGGATCTACAGCTTGACTGCCAATAAAAACCCAACCAATGAAGGTCAAGTTTGACCCGGGGAAAGTTAACTGTTATTGGACCCGCAACGAAATTAATCAGAAGAACATAGAAGGAGTTCGAAGTTAAAAGCTGAGTGTATGTTACCAGCAATGTGTACTAGGCATTCTATACAATACCTAGGCAATGCATAGAATGTTTTTTTATGGGACAGGAGGCAAACGAAAAGTGTAGAACGCTCTGGTAGGTAATGTATGAGTCGGTTTTTAATAAATGTCATTCTTTACGTTCTTAATTTTTAGGTGCTCAAAATAAGAAAAACTGAATTCAACAGCAACAAAACACTCCCTGAAAGAACAACTGGAAATACTTCAGGTGAGCACACTTTCATTCAGAGGGGAAATAATACCCTTTTTAAAAACTTAATAGTAACCCTGCCACTGCTTCGGTAGAATAATGTTAACCTCGAAATTCTAGGCAAAAAATTCAAAGCCCTCATGGATCTACTCCTTGAGTTATCGGTGGAGAAAGGAGTGATGAATGACAAAGAGATAAGAGAACACGTGGACACAATGATCGTGGGCGGCTACGACACGACCGCCGCCGTGTTAATGTACACACTTCTATTGCTGGGATCCCACCCTGAGGCGCAGGAGAAGGTCTACCAGGAGTAAGTATCATCATCACCAACATCAGGTAATCATATTTTAGCCAGAGGACGTATACTGCAAGTGCACAGTGCACACTAGTATTATGTTATTTGTCTCGCGACCTTCCTTAGATCATCAGTTCACCGAGTGGGTAGCCTGCATGTTTTATGAAATTTGATTTTACCAGGCATATGGAGCATTTCGCCTACACTTAAAGAGTTCGTATTAAGTTGAACTAAGTGCTTTTGTTGTATGTTTTGGCATAATATATTGAGGTTCATAACGACATTCAAAAATGTTTTACCTATAATGTACAAAAAGTTTAAAGTATTATTTGTTTCAATAACCAAATTATCTATACCTTCTAGATTGAAGGAGGTGTTTGGTGACTCAGATCGTGACGTGGAGAAACACGATCTTTCCCAACTGGTGTACTTGGAGGCAGTCCTTAAGGAGAGCATGAGACTATACCCGATTGTGCCAGTGATGGCCAGGCGGCTGGACAAAAATCTGAAATTAAGTAAGGGATCACAGTAAATCATTATTATTATCACGTCCACTGCGAGACAAAGACCACATGCGCTGCCCGCACCTAATTCACCTAGTGAGACGTCTGCCCAGGTCTTTCCGTTCGCGGTCGCCACTCGTGAACTTTTCTGTTCTCAACGGCCATCAGCTATACAAGCTATGTGTTCGAACCACTGCCACTTTAGCAACTCTGCGGGCTATGTCACGTCATGGTTTTTTCTGAGGATCTCCTCATTTCTGACACGCAGGAAAACTAAGAACATAGCACGCTCCATCGTGACCTTGAACCTTCTTATGAGGCCCATAGTAAGCGTCTCAGATCCGTATTATCATCACTGGCAACACACACTGGTCATATAATTTTGTCTTGGGAAAAGCTTCCCGAAACTCAGCGGAGTAAAAATTTACACAAGACATGGAATAGGTACCTTAGAGATAGGTCTCCTTCGGTTCTCTTATGAATTAATGCATAGTCTAAGGAAGCTACGCTTGTTGGATCGCGATCATAACCATGTTCTAAACACCAATAAAACTTTCAGAAAACTACACGCTAGCAGCTGGTCGTTCTTGCTTCTTGTTTCTGTTCAAAATTCTTAAGCACCCCATGTGGGGGGCTGACGTGGAACAGTTCAATCCTGATCGGTGGCTGGACCCGGCCACGCTGCCAGAAAACTCAAACACGTTTGCTGCCTTTGGCCTAGGAAGAAGGAATTGTATAGGTAGGTTTTTATAACACTAAAATTTGTTTTAGGGAAACTAACTATTGGCCTCGTGAATTTCAATCTCAAGTCTTAGCATTTGATCCCCATTTCAATGACTTATGCTTGAACCACACCAACGCGTGCAAATCGCCATCGCCGATCTATGACAGTCCGCGCGACCTGTCATTGGCCTTTGGTCGTGCCAGCGATGGCGATTTGCACGCGTTGGTGTGGTTGAAACGTTAGTCGCACGGTGCTTTCCAATTTACCAGATGCAAATAGAGGGTTTGGCCTACTGTACACTCCCCACGCCGGCCAGGCGGGTTAGGGGGGTCTGACGTTAGTCGCCTCTTACGACATCTATGGAAAGAATGAGGGCGGTTCTATTCTACTCTGTTATTATAGGGATTACCTAGGAGTATATTATGTATTTCAGGCAAAACCTACGCGTACATGTCGATGAAAACAACCCTGGCTCATGTCCTCCGAAAATACCGCTTCAAGGGTGACCACACACAACTGGAACTCAAATTGGACGTGATGCTGAAGCCAGCGTCAGGTTATTACGTCAGTATTGAGAAATGGCATTAGAACTAGTCTTTTATTACTTTTATACTCATTTAGGGCGATTAAAATGTAAATTATGTATTTTGAAGCGACGCGTTATACATGTTAATTTCAGCTGCTCTGATACTTTTGTGCTTGGAACATTTAGCTTAATAGTGGTTTATAGTTTCTTAAGCAGTGGTTAATAATCTGTTATTGTTTCACTTTAAGTTTTCCGAACAAAATAAAATAGTCAGAATGTGTCGCTATGTATAGTATGCCTTTACCCTCAAAATCGGAACATAAGTATTTAGTTTTTTTTTTTTCCTAGAAACAACAGTTAAATAACTTTGGTGAAGCTTTTCCACAGTTGATGTGATTCTTAGCTGAAAACCAATATTATTTAATTCTAGTTTTTCTGATGGTTGGTTTCAAGTGAAGGTTGTTGTATTTAGTAGCTATAGATGATAAAAAGATTATAAATCTTAACATTATGTAAATGAATAAACGTTGATAAATCTGCATATTTGTGTTTTATTATCTAATCTACTAAATTATTACCAGAACATTTGCTTAACTCTGTCTATGGGTTATAAGTATTGAGAAGAAGCGTGAAGTACGACCAAGCAGTTTTGATAATCTGAAAAAAGGTGTTTTTAATTATAAAAATATAGAGTTCTCGTTGAAATTAAGTTACAAGGCTTTAACAATACTTACAGTGGTGTAGCTTGCTAAACAAATAATTGAGAATCCATAAGTTGTAACGTAAACGTTTTTCTGAGATCTGTAAGATGTGTAAGAGTTTATTTTTTGAAAAGTCACCTTCATTTTTTTTACTAAAAGCTCGCTGCTAGCACGAACAAGTTACAAAGAATTTAGAATAGAATGGACTTTATTGAACACAGTAAGCACAATTTATTAAACAACAACACAACACGAAACAAATAATAGGCCACTGCGCCAATATATTTATCTTGACAAATGCTCGTAAGGGAATGACGTCAAGAAGCTGGCCATCCGCGGAAGCTTTATGAAAGATAAAATAAAATATTTTCCTAAAATGATATTTTAAGTGGGTTACCTGTGAATCATTATTAGAATAGACTTCTTTATTCCATTAGCTGCGGTATACCATCCACTATTATACAAAGCATCTGCCACTCTTTCACTCTGCAAAACACATAATAACGTGACACTTGTAAAATTATATCCATAATTCATGGATATTGATTCAGCGGTTAAAGCGAGAAAACTTTCTGTCAAATAAAGCACGTTTATAGGTCGATTTGACTTATGCTTCGACCCATGACAGTCCGCGCGACCTGTCATTGGCCTATGATCGCGCCGGCGATGGCGATCTGCACGCGTTGGTGTGGTTGAAGCTTTAAACCCCATAATAATAATTATGCTGCAAAGTTATCTAAGCTACATCTATCAAAGGATATCTCACTTACAGATTCTAATAGTTTCTGACCATGCCAGCACAAAAGCCACGTCTGGGAAAGGGAGGTAGCTAGAAACGTCTTGTACATCAACGAGTTCCACTTTTCAATCATCTGTAACATAGTCAAAAGACATTAACTTGATTCATTCTTGATTTATCATTTTCAGCCACAGGATGTCCACTGCTGAACATTAGGTAGGTCTTTCCAAATGATTTTTAAATTGGCCGGTTGGTAGCAGCCTGCATACAACACCTTCCTTTATGAAGTCGTCTGTCTACCAATCTTTAATTTATGAAATTCAATTTTAAAATTCAATTTTATTACAGGTTTTCTATATTACAATACAATATTACTTAGTTAAGCTATTGCGACTTTGCAGTGGTAAATTCAATTTACTTTTCTCGTTCTAATTTGGCTTTGAAAAAATGAGCAGTAAATATTATTATGTTAATGATTTAGAACTTAGACTTACAACACAGCAAAATCCACAGAAACAGATAATAATAGAGCTGTTGAAGAAGTTTATGAATATGGCAAAGCTAAATAAATCCTCGACATCTCCAGATAATCTACGGCAAATAAAATAATAAGTAGTAATTTCATACAATGCAATAATAATTGTTATTTTTAATTAAACAAAAACATGTTATTAAAGTTTCACCTGATCAATGCATTATGTCGCACTATAATTTTCTTTAGCTCATTTTCTTGCTTAGAATTAATTTCATTGTTACTTAGTCGAAGAAGGTGTCCATTTTCCGGAAAATCTTTAATTTGCTGTCCTGAAAATAAAATGTACCATGATTTTGTGTGATGGAAGGCTCAGGATCTTTTTATACAAAGTTAAGTTTTCGGGAACTTGGGTTAAGTTTTTGGAAACTTAGCTTTTACCTAACGGATATTCAGGTATGAGCTGCTGGTCTACCGGTACTTGGAACAGCCTCGTGATTCGGACGCTCATCAAATCAAACTGGGTGGTGATGTGGCTAAGAAATACGCAGAACAGAAGATCACCAGCAAGCATGTACCACAGCGTTAACAGAGCTGAAAAGGAAAAACGTGATGAGTGATAATGGTAAAAACATAGTATGCCTGTTCCACGACTAAGGATAGCCTTAACATAGGTTCAGATGGCAAAAATTTGACGCGCGTTTTCAAATCGCGCGACTAGACATCGTAGTATTTACCTACATACAACCGATCCACACCGATCACATGAGCGCGCGTTAAAGCGTGTCAGCGAGCGTTGACACGGCGATCAGAGAAAAATTGTCTAGACGCAGGCGATCGCGCATTGACGCGCGCTTTGACAGCTATGTAACGTCCGTTGACTGTACAGATGAGCGCGCGCTTCCATCGCAATAGCTTCTTCCACGTCCATTTTCTAAGCTCTATCGAAACAGACTGACGAGCTCCTCGCAACACACGTTATCCATAAAAATTCCGCGTTTACCTGCGTGTGTTACATGTGAACATAGCCTTATGTTCATTCGTTCATTTCAGCCATAGGACGTCCACGCTGGACAAAGGCCTCTCTCAAGAATTTCCATAACCACCGGTTCTGCGCTGCCCGCATCAAGATTCGCGACCTTCACCAGATCATCGGTCCACCTATTGAGGGGCCTGCCCACACTACGCTTCCGGTCCGATTCTTTATTTTGTTAGTTTTGTACCCATAACTTATTAACAAGGTTGCCAAAGTCTTACTATGATAAGTGTTCATGACCAGAGTGAACTCGTAGGCAACCGGCTGGGACTGGTCATATGGAAGCCAGTAGAAATAAGGCAAGCTTGGAGGGATGTCAGCTCCGAAAATGCGCCTGATAGCCACTACGAATGAGGGGGCCATGAAGCTCACCCCAAGGCCTAGGTTGCACCAGTAGTACCCTGAAAAACAAAGAGGTTTTTATAAATTTTACAAAGCACATCATCTTTATTTCAGCCACAGAACGTTTACTCCTGAACATAGACATTCTCCCAATGATTTCCAACACGACTTGATAGTTTTTAAACGATCGTTTCATTCACGAAGACGCGCCCCACCATTTTTCCGCTAATATTTGAGTGTTATCGGTACACGCTAAATTATCCATGAGTGCATACGCACACTACAATAATGACGCTGGGATTGCTCGGATCAAACTCCAAAAACTGGTGGGGCGCGTCTTCATGGATGAAACGATCTATATACGGGTTAGGGTAAGGAGAGAATAATGCAGGTGTTAGATTTTTAAGCATTAGTCATTTGTAAATTAGGAAATATTAATGTATTAATGCAGATTCTTTAAATAATAAAGTTACCACAAAAAGAAGAATAATAATAAGCAAAATCTAGCATAAATACTTTGTTATATTCCTATCATATCGTTTTATACCATGGAAATATATAGGACTGTAATTTAATAAATAAGCAAGTTCCAAATTAAAAATCCAATTTCAAATTCAAATAGTTTATTCAGTATAAAGCCCTTTTCCAGGGCACTTATACACGTCCCAAACATAGCTTGCCCTACCACCACTTCGGGACAACATGGGCTGGTGCTGAGAAGAAGTGGCGGAAGAAACTCAGTCACCTTTGTCAGCCTCTTTTCCAACCAGTTACAATAATTTATAACTTACATAAAAATGAGTAATCTAGCAGTAATTACGTCTTATTTATTATTAACATTTCGTCGGCGTCGTCGAACAACGTCGTATGATCGCAACCGTCAAAATCTGTTTTTTTGCATTAAACTACTCTAAAATAGCCCCTTTATAAACTAATTTTTTAATTTTTCAAAATTCGTAATAATATTGAAGATACAGAATCGAACACCGACGGATGTGATTATTCTAACGCAGTACAGAGACGTGTTTGTGCAAGCGTCATTGTACTTCGGAAGACTGCACATCGTTTGTTGGAATAGCTTATACATTTGTATTCGTATTGATATTGAATGTATCTAGAATTTCGTCTTTATATCTATAAGTTTGGACACTTTATCGTTTTGATGACTGAAAGTCACAACCATCTCTTTACTAGGGAAGTCAGAGAAAAAAAACTGTGACGTACGTACACACCCGTCGTTGTACTAGGAAGTTCGAAAATAAAAGAAACAGTGTCCTTTTGTTTTTATTTTATGGTATTTGTAGGTAGATTGATGAGTATAAACATTAAGAATGTTTGGTACAAAATAATTGTTTTTGGTGGCGGATATACTGAACTTACATTGTTCTAAGGACTTTTGTTTGACGTTTGATCAGAACCATCGTTGTACTTCGGTAAAGTTAGGTAATTTTGACGTCGGATATACACAACCGACTTTGTACTAGGGACGGGTATTCCAATTGCGTCTTTGTTCTATTTTTAAATTGCTTAAAAAATAAAACAAAAAGTTGAGACTACAATAATTTGATTTTAATGTGTTTCTTTTTGACGATTTGTTACTCAAAATAAACATTGTGTTAAAAATAAAGTTTTTTTTTGCGTATACAGGATGACATCTTGTAATGAGTGAACATCCTCCTTGTAAAGGATTATAGTGCATGTCATTTGCAATCAAATTAGATAAGTATTTGCCTACGCAAAACAATGTAATTTTTCCATACAAAAAATCAAAATAAATATAATTAATATCCCGTAGCTGATTTTATATTTTCCTGCTTTTAAGCTAAGGTAGAAAAAGCCCAAACTATAAATAATAAAAATAATAAAAGACTTTATTAAACACACAGTAAAACATAAAAGTAACAAAATAAAAGAAAAAAGTGTGATAAAGGGGCGCCCGCTCAAATTTTATCGGAACACCATGTTAGGATGTCCCTATTAAAACTGAGAAATGCTTGACTTTTGCCTAGGCATATACCTACATAAATAAATTGGTTACAATAACCTGTTATCCCTTACAAGGATGTTCACTTATTACACGTCACTCTGTAAGTATAGGTATGCTTAGAAAGCTTTTCGTCTAAGTTAAATTTTATACTTATTTATTTTATTCATTTCTAAGTAGCACTTACACCGTCAAATCAATGCCCCCTTTACCCTTTCAAGCAGATCCCAACATTATTCAAAAAATGCAGGATCTCATAGGTGATAGTTTTTGCGTCCAGTGCCTTCCTGCTACCTTTATGAGATCATCGTTCCGCCTTGGTTTGTGGGTGGATGTCGCACGCTTCGTTTTTCGGTATGCAGCCTACTCCAGAACCTTGGTGCCCCATTGGCCGTAAGTTTTGCGTACTATGTGTCCTGCCTATTGTCACTCAGCATGCTAATCTGTTGGTATATGTCATCGACTTTAGTTTGTTTACGGACCTCCCTCATTTATGATTTGATCTCGTAAAGAAACACTGACATAACCCTTGCTATAGCACGCCGTGCAACTTTGAGCTTCTTTGAGAGCCAACGTTTTGGACCTATAATAGGGTAACACACACTGATGGTAGACTCTCGTCTTCAGGCACTTTAGGATTTTGGACCAAAAGATGTCTAGTTTTCCGGATACTGCCCAGTCGAGGTAGATTCGTCGATTGACCTCTTTCTCGAAGTTGGACCTACCTAGCTAAATTATTTTTTAAGGTAGACATCCTACTTGTCAACAATCTCAAGAATTGAGATCCCAACCGAAGTTGGGTAGGGTGCAACATGGACATTCGGCATAAGCTCATTTTTTCCATGTTCATCCAAAGGCCCCGTTGGGATACTCGATTAAGGTCTTTAATATTGTGTCGAGGTCTTCCAAAGATTCTGCCATGACCATAATATTATCGTCGGCATACCTAAGGTGAGTGTTGTACTCGTCGTTGATATTTATGCCGAATCCTTTCATTCCAGGAGTTGGACAGGTGAACAGTTTTGGAAATAGGTATAAAATCTCCCAGCCTTACGCCTCGCTGTAGTGGAATCGCGCTCGTGCTCTGCTTCTGTATTCGGGCCGGATTGGTGCGTTCATGTAGAAGTACTTCAGTACCTCGATGTAACGAGAGTCGATACGGCCGCGGTGCAGGGAGAGATTGCAGCACTGCCCAAATCTCGATCAAATCGAAGGCCTTCTCATAGTCCACGAACTCCAAGCATAGTGGCAAGTTATACTCTTCGATCTTCTGCATAACCTGCCGCAGTATATGGATGTGGTTTATCTATCCTTGATTTTTGTTAATTTTCTTTGATACCTATTGTCTTTATTTATAAATTAATTAATAATGAAACCTAATAACCAATGTTTTTTATTTATTTCCTCCAACTTTCTTCATCATCCGACGGGTACTCATGGCAGAAGTTCCGTAGAATAATGACTAAAAGTGACATACGTCATATATTTGATTAAAAAAATTCGTAGAACAACGACGGTTTATCACATACATCCTCAAATTGTACATAGAACAATGACGCATGTGATTTTTACAAAAAACTAAGTATTTTTGGAGATGGGTACATAGTTTATATAAAATAACATCTTTATGTTTATAACATCCCCAAATTTGAAACCGATCAGCCAAGTAGTTTTTTTTGTAGACACAAAAAACCGGTTCCAAAACTTCAAAACGCTCTCCTGGAAACTTAACATTTTGCAGATACGTCGTTGTTCGACGACGCCGACGATTTGGACGGTATTTTGTACAACCAGTATTTATAATCAAACACACAGAACACAAGTTCTAAGTTAGGTTACGTTAAGATTTAGGTTTAGGTTAGGTTAAGAGTTAGGTTTAGGTTAGGTTACGACTTAGGTTCTGTACCATAACATAACCGGCAACTATAAGCATTGTCCTTCTTTATACTGGTCATCAAATTACCGACCCGACCCCGTGGCATGTCACCATCAATTGGCCAGGTGTCAATATAATAAGCCTGGTGCAGCCACATAGCCAGGTGTTAATACAATATCATAATAATACAATACAATTACACAACAAGCATAATAATAGTACCAATAAACAATAAGTACTTAACTTTGGTCAGCATCACCTCAAAGATCCGTCGAGACTGCTCTCCATGAGAAATTCCATCTATTTATACCCAAATTCTCCCTCTTTTTACTCAACTCCGATTGGTCGGCCTAAAACGACCAATCAGAACAGTCGACCAATCACAGCACAGTATTTTATAACTATTTTTATTCGGAAGCGGAAGTTGGAGTTTCTCATTTTACAATATATTAAAAATAGGGTAATATTATCTTTCATATTTAGAATCGGTGATCTTAATTAAATTCTGAATTATTAAGAAACCAAGAACCTTACAATAAATTCTAATTTACGAATTATATAAATCTGAATTTTAATCTGTCAGTTAATATGGCGGCTGTGCAATGTTTTGTGTATGTAGTGTTTAACAAGTTAAATAGTGTACCAATTATACATATTTACCATGGAATATTAACATAAATCAGGTATGTACATATAAATATCCTAACACGGCCATACTGACAAGTACTTCGCTCTCGAAGTACTAAAGATCAAATTCTAGCAGCTTGTCGTTTCGAAAACTTCAACGTTATCTTTCCCTTGCCAAAATTTCATTAAGAGATAAATCTGTCCTTCGACAATATAAACAATATTAATATCATAGTAAATTCACCTGGTCGCAACCAGTCTTACACCTGATCGTCGTCAGTCCATCTGTCCACCTGGCTGGGACCAGTCCACCTGGCCGTAACCAGTCCACCTGATCGCAACCGGTCCACCTGGCTGGGACCAGTCCACCTGATCGCAACCGGTCCACCTGGCTGGGATCAGTCCACCTGATCGCAACCAGTCCACCCGGCTGGGACCAGTCCACCTGATCGCAACCAGTCTTAAACATTACAGTCTAGTCGTAAGTCTGACCTAACATTTGGTTAATTTATCCACCGCGTCAACCTCGGCACGCCCCTGCCGCGACGATCTAGCTGACCAGCGACTCCAACGAGGAGTGATAAAATAACCGTCCAGAGGCAGAAGGCTCCTGAAGTCCGGTAGGTAGGATCGCTACAAACCTTTGTTCAGGAAAGTCTTTGTCACAAAAGTCACAGTTCAAGTCTCCTCAAGTCCAGGTTTTCAACAAAACCTCCTACCCCATCGCGAATCAGTACCAACCCTCGCAATCATCTGCTGCCCATGATCACTTATTGGCACCAATACACGATAAACCAGCAGATATATAAATAGTTTTATACGATTTGTGTAATGGGTATCATTTTAAAGAAAAAGAAACGACAAACTACTAAATGACAAACATTTTAGGACCAACTAACGATTGGTTAAGTTTCTATCGTACATTCGTTTTGTTACACAAAATGATTACAAAGTAGTTAATCATAAAATACCTCAATCTCTCGGTCAGCTCTGACATCTTATCTCTATCAATCATTTCCTTGGGCCAATACTGATAATTTTCTTAAGCAACTATAATCAACGCTAATTTTCATTCCTCTAAGAGCAAAACAATTGTCCGTAAACAGGGACCACATTATGCAATATTATTTCTCAAATTACAAATGGAATAAGGTCCTTTGAATTAAAGATACCTACAACTTTTTTAACCAATGGTCTTGGGACACGTAGATATACTAAATCACCTACTTGTAATGTTAGAATATTATTAGGTCTCGAAAGTCGTGTAAAAGAAACCTAAACCATTTTATATAATATTGGGCCCCTTTCTAAAGAGACAAAAATGGTATCGAATAATGTCTTTAAATAACTAGATCCTTACTGAAAATTATACGGAGTTTAGCAAAGTTTAGAAAAAGTGAGGTTTAGTTATAAACAATGTTATACCAAGTAGCCTGATTTTAATGTGAATATTTTATTTCCTGTTTTAATAATAACGTTTGTTCATTTCTATTCTAACTACTAACAAGAGAAAGATGAATGAAGAAGAACAAACTTTAACTTAATACGAAACGCCGACAAATAAATATATATTTTTTTTACACAATTGTTTTGTATTTAGTCGATAATCGACACCAAAGTAGTTATATTTAAAATGTTTTAAGTAATTTATTGACAGTGTAACAAGGGTTCTGCTGTTTCTAATCGTGTAAAATAATTTACTATGTATGATTAATCGATTCTGTTTTAGTCAGTTGTCCTTTTTAAAAACATGTAAACACCAGATAGAAATGTAATAGTGACGAATCATCTCGTAAAATGAAATTAATGTAATATCTAGGCACCTATAGATCGCCGAGGTAATTTAACTAGATAATTACTAATAACATACCTTTCTTTCATTGTTAAACCAACGCCTTGAAAAATAGATAAAAAATCTATCACTTTTTTTTTCAGAAATTGTATTGACCGTTTGCACATTATAAATATTTATTCTCGTCTAAAGAAAATGTTGTTTAATTAAAGCTAGAGTCGAGGACTTGTGAACATATAATGTGTAATATTAGGAGAACATAAGTGTTTATGGTGTAATTGTATGTAAAAGTATCTATTTGTTTATATTGCTATCGGTTTCTAATTAATCAAGGTATATAATTATCAAGTAGCTACATCATTCAACAGTGATTGTATACTATTACATGATTTATTTGCTCCACTGATTTTTAGCAAACGAGATTTTTTTTAAAAAATACCCGTTAACCTTGGAATAGTAGTGTATTAACTTCATTGTTAAATTTTTCATAATACGTTCGGCCAATCTGACATTCAATTACAATTTATTATGCGTCGAGCATATCAGAGACAGCATAAATATTAAATTTCACTGGATGGATGTACCGGTAGTAATCATGTTATGAACCAAGTGTTTTTAATAGTGTAAGTAAACTAAATTTAGAAAAACCATCAATCAAGATTAGGATATGTCCATAGCCTACAATGGATTATACGAGTCTGAATGGCATGAAGAGGTAAAGCAGCAGAATACAGAAAAATGCCACGAGACTAGAAGAAGACTTATCGAATATAATACATCCAAAAGAAGGAAATAACTAGACACGGTGTTAAATCATCCGGGCGGTGAGATAAAGAAGAGAAGAAAAAAAAACGTAGTGAATATATTATAATTACGATTTTTTTAAATTGTTTTTGAAATTGATTCTATTTTACTCGTCAATTTGACCCGACATATTTTCAAATATAATATTGTAGTTTAAATCTGATAAATTTTAGTTGTATTTGGTATCTAACTATGCGATTTTTTAATATGAAAACTATTTTTGATATTTTCCTACACAATGTATTTTGATTATTGGAATAAATTTCATGCTTTGTTTTATTTTTTTCAATCTGACAAAGTCCCCCCTTTTTTCGACCATAAGTTAAATAACACTGTCATACTAGGACTATTTACTACTAGTACAATTTTGCTCTGAGGGATGTTTCTTAGATTTGATATTATACTAGAGCACAGGCAGCGATATCAGTTCAGATGGGTGTTACAATTTCACAACTTAATAAATACTAAAGCAAAGCCCCTAAGGGCCTTACCGGCCTTTGCGACGTCACCAAGCTGCTCCATCAAAACTCCTTCGATCTTTCTTCGAAGTATTTGCACCACCCTTCTGCACCGCTGCCGCCGGCCGCTGGCTCGAAGCCTGGCAGCACCACGTCTTCATCAGGTCTTCGGTTCGAGAAAGCAGCATCCCATACGGTTTTCAGGTCTGAGCCAGAGAGCAGGTTCCATTCTGAAACTTAGATAAGGACGTATTAGCAAAAGTGCTCGAATCCCACTTCTGATGTTAGATTTTTAAACATTAGTCATTTGTAAATTAGGAAATATTAATGTATTAATGCAGATTCTTTAAATAATAAAGTTACCACAAAAAGAAGAATAATAATAAGCAAAATCTAGCATAAATACTTTGTTATATTCCTATCATATCGTTTTATACCATGGAAATATATAGGACTGTAATTTAATAAATAAGCAAGTTCCAAATTAAAAATCCAATTTCAAATTCAAATAGTTTATTCAGTATAAAGCCCTTTTCCAGGGCACTTATACACGTCCCAAACATAGCTTGCCCTACCACCACTTCGGGACAACATGGGCTGGTGCTGAGAAGAAGTGGCGGAAGAAACTCAGTCACCTTTGTCAGCCTCTTTTCCAACCAGTTACAATAATTTATAACTTACATAAAAATGAGTAATCTAGCAGTAATTACGTCTTATTTATTATTAACATTTGGACGGTATTTTGTACAACCAGTATTTATAATCAAACACACAGAACACAAGTTCTAAGTTAGGTTACGTTAAGATTTAGGTTTAGGTTAGGTTAAGAGTTAGGTTTAGGTTAGGTTACGACTTAGGTTCTGTACCATAACATAACCGGCAACTATAAGCATTGTCCTTCTTTATACTGGTCATCAAATTACCGACCCGACCCCGTGGCATGTCACCATCAATTGGCCAGGTGTCAATATAATAAGCCTGGTGCAGCCACATAGCCAGGTGTTAATACAATATCATAATAATACAATACAATTACACAACAAGCATAATAATAGTACCAATAAACAATAAGTACTTAACTTTGGTCAGCATCACCTCAAAGATCCGTCGAGACTGCTCTCCATGAGAAATTCCATCTATTTATACCCAAATTCTCCCTCTTTTTACTCAACTCCGATTGGTCGGCCTAAAACGACCAATCAGAACAGTCGACCAATCACAGCACAGTATTTTATAACTATTTTTATTCGGAAGCGGAAGTTGGAGTTTCTCATTTTACAATATATTAAAAATAGGGTAATATTATCTTTCATATTTAGAATCGGTGATCTTAATTAAATTCTGAATTATTAAGAAACCAAGAACCTTACAATAAATTCTAATTTACGAATTATATAAATCTGAATTTTAATCTGTCAGTTAATATGGCGGCTGTGCAATGTTTTGTGTGTGTAGTGTTTAACAAGTTAAATAGTGTACCAATTATACATATTTACCATGGAATATTAACATAAATCAGGTATGTACATATAAATATCCTAACACAGGCAAGTAAGGACACTTCACCATAATATTCAGTACTTAGTGGAGAAGCTTTTTTGAAGAATTACGATGGTCTCATGCATTTTCCTTTCGGAAATGACAAGTTTTTACATTGCATTACTTACTAAGTACCTTTGACAATGTTAGTATACCTTTAACGATAATGTTCAGTTCTTTGAGAGCTCTGCTGATGATGGTATGCTCCTCCTCCGTCACAAGCCCTTCAGGCCACATCTCCCGGAGCTCAGAAATCAAGTTCTCAAACACGTCTCGCTTGTATACCATCTTGTACGTCTTTAACATTGCTGCATAAAGAGTAATAAAAATAAAAACAACAGTAAAATTCTGTGTTAAGATGATTCAGCGTGAAAAATAAAATAAAAACTTGCACCTATCAAATGGCTGTCCAACTTTTAAAAAGCAAATATTGGTCAAATAATTTACGTCGTACTCATTTCGAGCGGCCATCATCAAAATAGTGTTGGATATTGGCCTTCAATTTAAAGCTAAGTGTGGATCTAAGTCTTAAACAATTGAACAATTTATGAACGACAAAGATGTAGGTACAGACTACGGCGGTAGCGCATTTTCTTACATAACTTTTCAATTCCTATCATTGGAGGTCCGAAAATATTTCTCATACAATTTGATACCATAATGATCATTCTTCATAAAAAATTTAAAACCTACATATTTAAAAACATAATGATTGATATTCATAATATCACTAATCATACACTTAGTTTTTACTAATATTTGTTTTCATATATTTTTCTACTAGCTTTCCGCCCGCGGCTTCGCCCGCGTGGAATTTTGTCTGTCACAGAAAAACTTTATCGCGCGCGTCCCTGTTTCAAAAACCGGGATAAAAACTATCCTATGTTCTTTCCCGGGACTCAAACTATCTCTATGCCAAATTTCATCAAAATCGGTTGCGAGGTTTAAGCGGGAAAGCGTAACAGACAGACAGACAGACAGACAGACAGACAGACAGAGTTACTTTCGCATTTATAATATTAGTTGGGATGGGATACTAATGATCGAAACTCATAATCATTCGAATAAATAACTATAATATTCATAAATGTGATGTATCCTAATATTTGTTTTCATAAATTTATTACTCATAAGTGTATTTATCCATATTATTGAAAATCATGATGTCTATATTCGTATTAAATCGTATTTTAACATTAAATTAATTTGAAATGGTCCAAAACAGGCAATATTTTGTGCCACAAAACTAACGTGACAGAAACGAATCGCTGCAAAACCGACTCCACGTAGTCTTGTCTGCCCTACCCCTAGAGTGTAATTTAAAAGCCGGAGGCGCGGAGGGAGGGCAGCCCTCGCCCGCTGTAACGAGGCTCAGGCGCCCGGGCGAGCTGGAGCGGCTGAGGCTGGTCGCCGAGGCGCCGAAGGCGCCGATGGCGATCCAAAAAGCCGAAGCTGCGGAAGTAAGCGTGGGTGCCTGAGCCTCGTTACGCAAGGGCGGAAGGGCTGCACATCCCGCAGCGCCGGAGACGAGGAGATACCAATGCATGCTGCATGCTTGCTTTCCTGCTGCATGCTCTGCATGCTTATCTACTCTATTAAATTATATATGTTTTTTTTAAAGATACGAGTATGTCTGTTATAAAGTAAATTATTCTGAACAACAACAATATGAGTTGAAGTATGTTCTTAGTAACAACATTATTAATTAAAACAATATGATCAATGAATGTTATGAAGAAAAAAGATCTGAAAATAAAAATTATGTATTTTAAATGGTTCTTGGTAGTAACAGTATTGATAAAAAAATTATGATTACTAACTGTTATGAGCTCCGATGGTAGTAATAAAAATGTATGAATAAAAAAAGTATGAAAAATAAAATTATGAAGAGAGATTATTATGAACACAAATCGGTAGTAAGACAAAGAATAGGATTTAGAATTTTATGTGAGCCAATATAGAACCGACTACGGCATATCTATCTCAATGCTGTAGCATCTTATTAATTTAGCTAGCAACAAAAAATAATGATGATTGTGCAGTCGACTGTACAAACCTAAGGCCATGTATCCCATACAGGGCAGCATCATGAACACTATGTACCCGTCTTCCCCGACACCACTCCTGACCACATCCTGGAAGGTCACCAGGTCCAGGAACAGAGTTACCACCATGTTCCCGAATCCGAAACAGAAGAAAATGTTCCAACCGAGCCTGAAAAAACAAATCTTAAAGCTAAATCTGTCAGACTGAGCCATTTTCAAGCTTATAACGTACTTAGTTAAGGAGTGGGATTCCATTGCTCCCAATACCAATTCTATTAATCCCAACACAGCCAATGTACTGCTTACTACATATACTTACTACTTATTTTGTCACAATTTTTTCACCTATTTAAGTTAATTTGTGAAATAAGGCGAGTGTTCTCGGTGACGGCCCAAGTAAAAGTGAACCGAGAGCTACTGAAAGAAAGAAAGAAAGAAAGAAAGAAACATTTATTGCCATGGACATCACAAAAGACAAAAGAGGTAAAATGAAAAAAAAAAGCAAATAAGACAGAGGTGACATAAAACATACAATGAATGAGCAAGTAAACTAAGCAGTGCCACCCTGTCGCACAGCGATGCCCATCGCAATGGGACCCCACTCAGCATATGCCGTGGCCCCCGGTGAGGGAAGCCACGACGCTGGTTTTACTGCGATACTACCTACAATGAAGACTGTTGAAGTGGGGAGTCATAGAGAGGGGAGGGGAGAGTCGTAGGGGAAGGTCGATCAATCTGATAGTGACGTCACTCTTCGTGCTGTGAAATTATTTACCTGGCATATTTCGAGTCCTTTCTTGTCATACGGATTCCTACTTTGGCCAAGATATTTGTGATGATGAGTTTGTATGTTTCATCGTAATCACTACGAGAGTAAACCTGGAAGTAATTAGTTTTAAGAATACGCGTTAACGCGTTAAGTCATGAAATCAACGGGTCGCTACATCTACGGTACTCCATATTAAAAGTCATGAAATCAATCGGTTGTTTAATCAGTGTCATGACATCAAAAGTCGCGGTGGGTAAATAACGAACTTCTCAGGGTGGGTAAGTAATATTTTCCTACCAAATTTTGTACTAAAAGGTAAAGTAGGTATTAAGAAAAAACAATTTTTTAATCATACATAATTGTGTATTTAAATAATGAAATAAGGAGTCCCAGGAAAGGACATAGGATAGTTTTTATCCCGGTTTTTGAAACAGGGACGTGCGCGATAAAGTTTTTCTGTGACAGACAAGATTCCACGCGGGCGAAGCAAAGATGATTCCATATTGCTGTCAACGGAACGGGGCAACAACGACTAGGCGCTGCGGAGACATTTGAGTACATACGCGTGCGTGTGTGTGACGAAGTCCTTGCGAGCAAATCCGTGGGTTGCGGGCGTACGTTAAAAAACCCATGCCAAAGCGGGAATACAAATAGATACAGCAACATTCATTGTAACGTACCTACTAATTATTATGGAGTACTGTAGATGTAGCGACCCGTTGATGCATAGTTGTCGATATCTAGACAATAAATACATCGACGTTCGATAACAAAACATTCATTGTAACGTACTAATTAATATAGAGTACCGTAGATGTAGCGACCCGTTGATGCATAGTTGTCAATATCTAGACAATAGATACTTCGACGTTCGATAGCAAGTATGACACCCCCTAGGTGCAGACCACCGACTTTTAGTTGGCCGATAGTTGGGACGGGCTGTTGATCAGTCAGAGCATGGGTTGGCACCCAGAGCGATTGACTCCCCCCCAGTCACCCCAGAATGGTCTGATGCCCCCCGATTCGAAGATGAAAGATGTTAGTACGAATGAGCTTTATGATACCAATCGCACCTCCCCCCCCCCAGTCATGCAGATGCGCCAGTGAGTACAAATCTGCGCGACTATTGTCACCCCCTGATGCTTGGCACTCGGGGCGGACCGCCCCCACTGCCCCCCTTATGCCGCTACTGATCAGTATGGAGATGTATGAAAGTGCGCACATTACACTGATTTGGTGTCGGCCGATCTTCATACAAATTAGAATCGGGCCCAACTATTGACCAACTAGAAGTCGGTGGTCTGCGCCTAGGTTTAAAGAGACATAGGTACTTATGGTTTTAAAATTAACTATCTATACTTATAATAAATCTGTAAAGAGGTCAATTTTGTACATGAAATATATTTTCAAAATAACTATCAGGGGGTGATTAGTGATCGAAACTGATGCCAAAAATGCAATCAGTAAAATTTTTGTCTGTCTGTCTGTCTGTATGTTCCTTAGAGAAACAAAAACTACTAGACGGATTTTAACGAAACTTGGTACAATTATTCTTCATACTCCTGGGCAGGTTATAGTATACTTAGGAATTCCCACGGGAATGGGAATTAGCGGGAAAATCCTTTTATATGAAAAATCTAAACCACGTAAGTTAGACACTTGAAATTTGGCATGCAGGTACCTTAGTAAACTTAAAGCTTAGTTACAACAGGATATTGCGAAACTCCCACGGGAACAGGAGTTAGCGGGAAAAAACATTTGTATGAAAAAATCTAAACCGCGTAAGATAGATGAAGGAGGTAAAACGGGATCCACGCGTACGAAGTCGCGGGCGGCCGCTAGTTTAAACGTAAAGGACCCTATTTAGCTCTTTCATTTCACTAAATACTAGGTAGGTATTTCATTACTTACTCTATTTCCTTGTGTAGACGTCATCTCTTTGCAGTAGCAATAAGTGAATAATGAAAGAATTGTGTAAAACAAACCACATTGTGCATTCATAAAAAATGCATGCAGTTTGGTAAACGTTTTGCTAATAATTGCAAGGTTCTTTTAATTGCTTAATACGTAGATCCTTGTCACTTTGATTGCAGCTTCGGTTATTTTTAATTTCATGTTTGCACTTTCTTAGCAATTATGTTGTCTATAATTTAGTAGATACCAATCAATTGGCAATGTAGAATTTCTAGAAAATAAATTTCTATTAGGTAGTATCTACAATTGCTTAACTGCAAGCCTTTATTAGCTACTTAATTTGAACTGGTTTTGAATATTAGATACTCATATTTACACACCGCAATTGATATTTCATCATTATTATTTTTTCAGTCAATGGCAGTCCACTGATACTTATTAGCCCCAAAGAACGTCACAAATTGCACCACCACTTATAATATTTTAAACTATTATGTTGCATTTTTTTGAACATGTGGAAGGGGAACTAAAACATGTGAAGGAGGTACTAAGAAGGAATGGCTACAGTGCTACCACAAGACAAATGGAGAGGAGGCTCAAGAGGGATAAGCAACCAATGGTGAGCAGGGAACCAGCTTTCCTTCCGTACGTGAAAGGGGTAACGGATAAAATTGGAACAGTACTCAACAAATACTCCATTAAGACTGTATATAGTCCGTTGTCAAAAGTAACGAAGGAAATTCGCTCGCCAAAAGATATTATACCTCTTCAGACGCCGGGTGTCTATAAGATCGATTGCAGCTGTGGTAGTTCTTATATAGGACAAACTAAGCGGTCTATAGCTGAAAGAGTCAAAGAACACATAGCGGCTGTAAAGAACCAACAGACGTGCAAATCTGCGATAGCTGAACATTTGTTAACTTCGGACGTTAATCACTGGATGGAACTTCATGACCCGAAAATCCTCTCAACTGATAGGCATTACCATGTTAGGTTGATACGTGAAGCCATTGAAATTAAAAAGCATAAGAATTTCAATCGAGAAGATGGATTTAACCTATCATCAGCGTGGAATCCGGTGATAACGAAGTACAAATCGCGTTCTAGGCCGTCTCAGAGAAACCCGGACACTGTTAGTGTAGTTTGTCGGACTGACTGTACCACTGACGAAAATATTGTGCAAATGCGGGTGGGTGAAGAAAACTCATCGCGCCGGAGCAGACGACGCCGCATCTCTTCAGTCTGCCCGCGACCATGACTCGTGCAACCGAGCCGAAACGTCGGGAGGGTAAATATTATTTACCGTTAAAATAGATATTGTTGCAATAAATCCCGTGAAGTGATAATTTTATTGCACCACCACTGCCTGAAGACAGCTGCTTCTTCTTAAGGTCGTTGGTTAATCGGGAAGGTGGAAGTCCTATGGTAACACTATTGTAGCCGAGACGACGGTATTTTCCATTAGAAAACTGTTCACTGTACTTTTCGTCGATTTTACTACAGAATCCACCAGCCAGAACCCACTGCTGATTTATTTTTGTTTCATTGCTTGCTGTATTTTTATGAAAATTGTATTTAACCTTTATTTTTATTTAAAAAAATAATAAGTGAAAATAAGTATCTTCAAGCGATCGTCATCATAAGAGGCAAATAGAGGATAGGTTTACACTTCTCATGATCTGGATTGGAAGCCCCAAGGAAAACGCAAACGTGGTCGCCCCAGTGGCGGCGCTCTGTGGCAGACGAGGCGAAGAAGATCGGCAAGACTTGGAGCAAGATCAAACGCGAAGCTCAAGACCGAACGCGATGGAGGACTGTTGTGGACGCCCTCTGCCCCATCTACGGGACATAGGACCTTAAGTTAAGTTACACTTCTCATGCTGTCCGGAGGAGTTGTTGAGGTAATGAGGTCTGATCTTTGCGTGTTTGTTCCTTAAAATCGTCTTTTACGAAATCACCGGAAAGACTGATTCTATTAATCTACAAACATACAACAACAGTATTCACATCTGGAGTATTCTCAGGGACATTATACATTACATCATTATGGATATCGCGTTTTTGCACGAAATCGCGCGGTTGAGTGGGCATCGTAATTGCGAGCACGTGGAAGCCACCTTACGTGCCGTCTGCTATTCCACACTTTCTCATTAAAATATTTCTTAACACTGCGAAACACGCAGACAATGTAGTGATAAAGTAGGTAGGCTAAAGCTAGTAACTTCTATTTAGGTAGAACGTCCAAATAAATGCATATTTCCATTCAATGACCAGAATGCAACTACTAAACTAAACTAATCGAGTACTTATAGTTTGGAAATATTTTTTTTACTAAGCTCTTCCAAACTGTGACTTATAATTAATAATTATACTAACTTAAACCAATTTTTCTTTTTCAAATTATCAAAACGACCAAGCTGGT